>NW_008355468.1:1429702-1441289 GCF_000622305.1 Nannospalax galili | reverse complement strand
CATATATACACATATATACACACATATATAGACACACACATATATATATGTGTGTGTGTGTGTGTGTGTGTGTATACATACATATATATACACATACATGCAGCAATCAGTAACAGACATGGTTAGGATAAAGCAATTAATAACGTTTTTGCTTGTTTATTTTTTTTTACAACTTTGATAAAGAAACTCATGTAGTACAGAGTGGTCTCTCCACACCCTGGGATGAAAAGACTGTGCCACCATGTCACCTTTTTTTCTTATACACTAAGTATTATTATATTTTAAATTGACTATTCATATGCTTCAAGTTTATTCACAATATATATCTGATATTTGATAATCATAGATACTTTCATTTTAACTGATGCACATAAACGAAAATTGGTTGCCAGGTGCTATTTCAAAATGTCTCTGTGTATTGTGATACATCAAAATAAATATTTGTCTCCTCACATGGTCATAATTTCTTTATAGCAAAACATTCAATATCCTCTCCTCCACCTGTTTAAAATATAAAATCCATTGATTATTATCTGTGTGTCTGTGTGTGTGTGTGTGTGTGTGTGTGTGTGTGTGTGTGCGTGTGTTTGGTCCTAAGGATGAAACTCGGGATCTTGTATGTTCTATGTGTCATGGTCAGTGTTAACTGTCAACTTGATACCACTTGGAATCATCTGGGAAGAGAATCTCAATTGAGAAATTTCCTACATCAAATGGGCCTGTGATCATATCTACAGAGGATTGTCTTGATTGTTCATTGAAGAGGGAGGGCCCAACCTCCCTAGGTGGGCCATTCCCTAGGTAGGGGACCATGAACTTTTCAGAAAGCTAGCTTTACACAGCCTGCTGGGCAGCCTGCAAGCAACAAGGATGTGTTTATTTTCTCTGCTCTTGATTGTGGATATGATGTAACTAACTGCTTTGAATTCCTGTCTTGACTTCCTTCAATGACAAGCTATAAGCTGGAATTGTAGCCAAATAACCTTTTCCTCCTCTAAGCTGTTTTTGATCAGAGTGTTCTGTTGCAGTAACACAAATGAAATTAGAACAATAGGTAAGGTCTTTTTAATGGAGCTGTACCCACAGCCTCAATTTTTCATTATAGTTATTCTATTAAGCAACAGCATATAAGAGCCTCCTATTTACATCTAACTGTAAAGTAGTAGCTCCAATTTACCTCTCTGGAGGCTCTGGTAACCACCATCTTACTCACTAGTTCTATGAGTTCAACAATTTAAAACTTCACATATCAAGGAGAATGTGCAGTACGGTTCTTTCTGTGCCTAGTTTATTTAAAATGATCTCCAAGACCAACTGTGTGGGTAAAACTATTTTATTCAATTTTTTTAGTTTTTGTGCAATATAATTTGATGATATTTAGATCCCCTCCCATCCCCACACCTCCCCCTATTGTGCCTCCCCACCCAATTCAATATACTCCAGTATATATAAAGTATGGCCTATAAAGTCTGATTTGTGTCTCCACATGTCTTTCAGCATGAGTCCATCCACTGGAGCCTGGTCAACCTAATATGAATTCACAGCAATGGTGAAACATTCCTATACAAGTTCAAATCAGACAGAATCCCAGCATAGACATGGGAAAGTCTTATTCCAACATAGTATAAGGAACTTTTGGCAACTGATTGCTGATAGGAGAGGACAGACAGTCTCTTACAGGGATGAGACTCTTCATAAAACTGTTTAAATGCTGAATAGTTTTACTGGGTGTATCAGTTACTTCTTGTTGATATGATAAACACCATGACCTATAGCAACTTAAGGAATAATGAAGTTATTTTGGCTTAGCACTCTACACGGAGAGTTCATAATAGGGCAGGCATGGTAATATCTGTCAAGAGCAGGAAATAGCTCACATCTTCAACTGCAAACGAAGAGCAGAGAGGCCAAACAGAAAGTGAGGTGAGCCTATGAACCCTCAGAGTCCACCCCAAATGATGTACTTCTCCCAGTAAGGCTCTATGATTAAAAGTTCATTTCATAACCTTCCCAGACAGTGCCAGCAAGTTCTCAAACACATATATCTAGAGGGAACATTTGTTACTCAAACCACCACCACATTGGAAATGTGTGTGTGTGTGTGTGTGTGTCTGTGTGTGTGTGTGTGTGTATTAAATATGTAGATTATTAGGGTAGCTCATTTCATTGGTATTAATTCTTGGGGCAGTCTAATTCATTTAAACTGATTCTTCTAATCTACAGGCATGGAATATCAGAATATCTCCCTATTTTTCTCTGTGTGGATGTTTTCAAGTTTACTTCATCAATATTTTACAATTTTAGCTATATAGGTTTCCAATGCTTTAGTTAATTAATTCTTAGAGATTTAATTTTTTATGCATATTCATAAAGAATTCATTTTCCAGACTTCTGTTTTAAATCCTTCACCCCAGGTTTAGGACAATGACAATAGCTATGTTGACTACTGGCCAGAAGATTCCAACCATTCACCTGGAGTAAGGCGATATTCTGTGTGGGTTCCATATGTAATATACTAATGATTAGTGATGTTGAATTATTTTTTCACATGCCTATTGTCCATTTGTGTGTATTCTTAGGTCAATTTCCAATTTTAATTAGTTTATTTGGAGGATATTTTGCTAATGAGATTATGAAATTCTTAAAATTTTCTGCATATTAATCCCATTTCAAACACACAGATTGCAAATATGTTCTGCTCTGCGTCTGTGTCCTTGTTCTGTTGTTTCCTTGTCAAACCTTTCCAGCTCACGCAGCCCCATTGTCTCATTCTCTTTTGTTTCTTCAATGTTTTCCTCATAAAGGGATGCTGGTTTGTCAAATCTCGTTTTATCTATTGGTATTCATCCTTCATTCTATTTATGTGATGTATCATATTGATTGAGTTTTGTCTATTAAACCATTCTGTATACCATTTGGTTGTAATGAAAAATCTTTCTAAGGTGCTATTAGATTTGGCTTATTACCATTGGTGGAGGATTTTGGCATCAATATTCATCAAGGACACTGGTTTTGTTTTGGTTGTTGTTTGTATCTATATCTGGACTGGGCGTTAGGCTCCCCTAGTGGAATGTAACTAAAACATTCATTTTTCTCTTCTATTTCTTAGACTTAAGAATAATTGGTGTTAATTCTTTAAAAATGTTTGTTAGAACTGGAAAATAAATTCTAGACATGTACATTTCTTTGGCTGGAAACATTTATGTCTGCAGTCTTCGTACTTGTTATTAAACTGTAAATATTTTCTATTTTTCCATGATTCCACATTTTTAAGGTACATGCATCTGGGAAATTGTCCATTTATTCAAATTTGTGTGTGTGCTGTTAATATTAGTATCTAATTATCTGTTTTTTCCGTTATATCTATGTAATGTCTCCTGTTTTGGTATCTGATCTTCTTATTTGTGTCTTTTTTCTTTAGTTACTGTAGTTAAAAGTTTATTTTTATTTTGTTTGTCTTCTATAAGAACCAGTTCTTAATTTTATTGATACTTTTAATTATTTTCTTACTGCTACATTATTAGTGTCTGATCTTCAATATTTCTCTCCCATTAGAAATTTTGTTTTCTTATTTTCTTAGTTTCCTGAGATGCAATATAGGCTGTTAATCTGAAATCTTTCTGCTTTTTTGATATAGCTTGATTGATGAAAAATTCTCTTACTACTGCTTTTGCCTAAATTTTGGGATACTATCTTACATTTTTTTTCTCATTGCTGTGACAAAATACCTGACAAAAGCCCCTCAAAGAGAAAAAGTTTATTTTGCTCACAGAAGATGTAGCTTGAGACCATTGGTTATGTTGCATCCATACTCAGGAAGCAGAGACATGAACACTCAGACCCAGGTTGCTTTCTCCTTCTTATGGAGTCTGGGACGAGGGACCTCAGCCCATTCTTAGGGTGGGTCTTCCTACCTCAATTAACCTATGTGCTCAGAGGCTTATCTCTTTGCTTATTTTAGATCCTGTTAGGTTGACAATAAATACTAATCACCACACTGTTTCTGTCTTATGTCAATTCAGAAAAAAATCCTTGACTTCTTCCTCTGTCCACTGACTACTGAAAAGCAATTTGTTTGATTCAACTGTACTTTTTTGTTTTCCAATAGTTTCTTGTTATTGATTACAGTCTTTTGTAGATTTCCAAAACAGAGACTTAGCATGAGCTCAGTATTTAGAAATCTGTTGAGACTTGCTTTGTGACCTATTGTGTCATAAATCCTTGAGAATATTTCACGCTCTGCTGAGAAGGAATGCAGCCTTTGTGTGGAATATTTTCGAAGACAATCTCTCAGATCCATTTGGTTTTGAGTACAATTAAGTACTGCTGTTTCTTTTGGTTTTCTGCCTAGATGATCTGACTACTGACAAAAATTGTATGTTAAAGTTATGTACTCTCTTTGTATTGGGGCCTGTCTCCGACCGACTAAGTTTTATTTCCTGTGTTTTGTATGCCAACATTGAAAAAAAAACTACTAACAGTGCTTTTGTTGTTTGTTTATTACATATGGTTGATTTTGGTCACCATGAAGCTTAAAACATATTGTTAAAGTAACACGCTAGTTCAAAGTGGGAATAACTGAAGGTGATCAGACAATCTCACTTAATCCCTAATAAGCAAATATTTGCTCTTTTAATACTGTTCAAACTTTATCCATAGCTTTCCTTCCTTCCTGTTAAGTCTGGCTTGTTCTTCTTTTTCCCCTCTAATTGTATATTTTTAAAATAACCTGTCTTAGACTACAGATTATTTCCTCTGTTTTACCTGTGCTGTTATTGGTGTTTTTTATAATAATTTTAATATCAGTATTTTTTCACCTAAAAAAAGTTGTGGTCTTTTAAAGAGATTCTATCTTTTTACTAAATTTCTCTTTCAGAGAATTTGAATTATTTTTGTTTCTCATAAATTTTTCCTCATTGAGTTTCCTTAAAATTGTTGCTTCAAAATTCTACATCTGAGTGGTCTTCCATGTTGATAAGCGTCTGGCCAGTTTCTGCATCTTAGCTTGGATATTAGGTGAAGCTGTGTGTGCTTTTGATGCCTGTTGGTATAAGAACAGCCAGTGCTCTTAGCTGCTGAGCCATCTCTTTAGCCCCTACTTTGAACTTATAATTCTCCTGCTTCCACCTCCTGAGTGCTGGGATTACAGGCGTGTACCACCATGCCTGGTTTAAAGCAGAGTCTAGACTTTTAAGAATTAGATATTTATTCTAGGCCTCCTAATCTGGTTTTTCATGTGCCTCTCTTTTCATTTTTAAGCAAGCTGTTTGTTTTCTGAGTGTGTGGAATGTTCCATTAGTTCAGCATGAGGTGATGCCCAAATCCATTATTGACACATGTCACTGTTGATATGTTGTCACTCTGTTAGCCATAGAGGCGATCCCAGTTTCCTTCCAAATGTACAAGTTTTTGTACATGTGTTAGTTGAAATGGATCAGAAAAGTACGCATATCTACATGGGGTCAGCCATCCCTACTTGTCCCTTCCTAGGGCTGTGGATGGCCTAACAACCTTCATACAGCCACCAGCAAGTGGTCAGACACTGGGATTGTCCTTCATGTATGGACCAACCGCAGACTCATATGTCCAAATGCCATCAAGCCCTGTCATACTCTGCTCTAAAGCCTAAGCCACCAGCAAGTGGTCAGACACTGGGATTGTCCTTCATGTATGGACCAACTGCAGACTCATATGTCCAAATGTCATCAAGCCCTGTCATACTCTGCTCTAAAGCCTACTAAGACCAGTCCAGAAGTGGGGTAAGGCCAAGACCTGTATGCCTATGGTATGTCTGCCACTGAGGTGGCTTATAGCCAAGACCACTCTAATTAACCACAGGTAATTTATTCCAGAAATCTGATAGATCTGCCTTCTGCATCTCCCTGCCTTCTGAGCTGTTACTGAAGCTCCACTGATCAGCATGCCTGTAGATTGGCACTATTAGGATACGCTCAGCATTAGCTATCACAATTTGAAGACAAACTCCTGTACTTACTGCCATGGCCAACCCGCATCAAACAGGGCCTTGTTCGAAGCTATGCTGCCCAAGGTTGGTAGATGCTAAACTGAGTCCTCTCTCAATTTTTCAGCAACAAGAATCCGAAGTTTCAGAGATATACAGAGGGACCACACCTGGCATTGATGCAGGCTGAACCCCGTGCCATCTCACCACACTGCATTTCTCTTTCATTCCACGTTAGCTCTAGAGATCCAGCTTTGACCACTTGTCTGATTACAACTGTGTTTCCTGAGGTTTGAGGAATGGGTGGTGGATACTGTCATATAATGACCAAGGCTGCTGCCTAACCTAGGCCCTACCTGAGTCTCAGCCACAGGACCTGCAAAATCATGACAGTTGTGCACCCCAGCCCTCTCTAAATCTGGCAATGATGCTGGACAAAATGCAACAGTGTTTCTGAGATATGCCTGGTACACAGGAAGGCCTAGATGCTCCGGTTTCAATCTGGGGTGCATCAGCCTCTATGTACTAATTGCTGAAGTCAAAGATAAAATCTTATGCTTGCTTTTGTGCCCTGATTCCATGTAATTTTGTAATTTTTCTCTCACCTATGCCAGTGTAGTTTGGAGGAGAAAGGCCGTCCCCTGCTGTTTGGCTAACACAAGTATAACAAGTCCACATCTACGTGCAATAGCCAAGCATCAGGAGTCATGGGCTTTGCTCTTCCCTAGGTTTCATTGCGTTGGGCCTTGTATTAAGTTTCGAGTTCAAAGCCTCCTCCAAATGAGAGTTAACTCCAGGCTGTGGCTCTTGTAGTTGAGGGGAAGGCGACAGGGTCAGATCATTCCTCCTGGTCTCTTAGTGCATCCTAAGAAAAAGTCCCTACAGCCTCTCACCTGGTTTCTGTAGCTCTTGTGAAGGCTGTTCCATGTGTGAAAAGCTGTTGAATCTGATGTGTATGTGTGTGTGTGGGAGGGTAGACAATCACTAGATGATCTTCAATTTCTCACTACATTCCCTGAAATTAAATTTTAAACTTGGCTAATAATACAGCCTCCTTCTTTTTCATAAGAAATATATGATTATTCTGAATCTATCCTGGTAATCCATTATTCATAATTACACCATCCCTTTCATTATTGTCATTATACCATAAGTACATTATGGCTTCCTACTTAAAATTCTACATGAAAGAATGCAATTTTTTCTAAGATGGGAAATATATTAGAATGGAATGTAATATTCCCTCACCCTCTGATTAGAGAAAGGAAGAAAGTGTACACAAATTTTGAATTTTTTTCTACAATCTATTCATAACATGCTGTTAATTTTCATTAGACCAGTAGTCACTGGTCTTTGTTTCTGATGACGATTGCTTATTTGTGTTGGAAGGCAATGGATATTCCAGTCAACATAAAAACATAGCCAATTAAAACAGTACTTAAGACATAATTTTGAAAGGAACATAGATATGAAACAGCTGAATATTGAGTGTGTGTATCACTCTAAGGTATTCACCTTTTCTGGAAAAGCTTGCAGTCCAAGGTGTGTGTGATGGTACTTCTTTATAATCCCAGCACTTCTGGGATGAAGGCATGAGGATCAGGAGCACAAGATCATCTTTAGCTACATAATAAGTTCAGTTAGCCAGGAATACATGAGATATTATCTAAAAAACAGACAATAAAAATAAATGAATTTGATTATTTAATAAAAATTAAAAGTGCAGTCTTTGCTTTAAAGAATGGAAGAGGCTGACAGTTTTCATTCTTTAGTACATTCAGGCTGACTTATTTTAGAACAAATTTCATGGGCTCAGTAGATGACTCAGTCACAAAAGTCCTTGCTGTGTAAGCATGAGGACCTCAGTTCAGATCCTGAACCCTAGATCCCATGTAACCACCAGGCATGGTGATGTATACCTGTAACCCCAGTGCTGGGGAGGCAGGGCAGAGGGATCCCTGAAGCTTGTGGCCAGCCAGTCTGACCAAATTGATAAGTTTTGGGATCTGTGAGAGAGCCTGTCTCCAAACATGAAGGTAGACATTAATGGGCATTTAAATATCGATGTTCATCTCAGCCCTTCACATGTACACACATGCTTGCCACCCCAATGCACACATGCCCACACTTACACAATCAACTACACATACCCCCCATATACATAAACATACCACACACCACACACACACACACACACACACACACACACACACAATATCAAATCTTATATGGCACTCTACCTTGAAAACTTTGCTTTAATCTTTCCAGTTTTATTTGTCATTTTAATGTGGAAAGCTCCTCCCTGAAACCCATGTTTGGCACTTTGTCATCCAGCTGTTTGGGGAGAAGGCCTACCTAGAGAAAGTAGGTCACTGTGAGTGTGGGCTTGAGGTTTTATAGCTTGGCCCTAACTCTTGTCTCCTCTCCGCTTGCGGGCAACAGAGACTTGAGCAAGCAGCTTCGTTCTCCCTCCGTCAGAGCTGAGAGTTGTTCCCGCCATCTGCCTTCCTTGCTGAGATGGACTGTGCTCTCAAACCATGAGCCATTAAAAAACCTTTCCTTCCTTAAGCTGCTTCTTGTTTGGTATTTGGTGACAGAGACGGAAAAAAAATATAACCAGTATAGCACCCATGTTCTAAGCCTCTTCATCAAATGATTTCAAATCTCTCTGTATAAAAATCACAGTATAGGCTGTATTAAAACTTTTTTTTTGAAGTTGTATCTCATTTATCCATAACGAGACAAGAATATCATATTTTTCCCTCCATTCACTAAGACATGTTTTTTTTTTTTTTTGTTTCCTACTATTATCTTGTTTTATCAATGTGGAAATTCACCATCATTTAGGATCCAATCAGATTTTAATCTCTAATTCCCTAAGGCTTTGTGCTGTCCCTTTAATTTTCTCAAAGTTTACAGATTTTCTTTAGCTTTAATCATATGAGTCACTTTATCTGTTTTGTTGTCTGTATGCATGTTTGCAAATGTGTGTGATAGTGTGTGTGTGCGCGTGTGTGTGCGTGTGTGTGCGTGCATGTACGTGTGTGTGCGTGCGTGTGTGTGCGTGCATGTGTGTGCGTGTGTGTGTCCATGTACATAGGGACATCAAGTGTCTTCCTCAGTAGTTCTCCATTGTAGATTTGACAAGGTCTCAATGAACCTGAAACTCACCAATTTGACTAAACAGGCTGACCAGCAAGCCCCAGAAATCTACCCGGCTCCACATCCACTACAGATGCAGGCCACCATCCCTGGCCTTTTACCTGGATTCCAGGGGCTTCAGCTCAGGTCCTCATGCTTATACAACAACCACTTTACCACCTGAGAAATCTCACCAGATCCTGTCCTACCTTAAATGAATTTTCTTTACAGAATATTCTCTACAGTTGAATTTGAGATTTTATATTTAGGTTTTACTTATCTAAGAGTCTAGTCAATTGTCTTCCCCATGAGAGGCTCTGAAACAAACTTTGAAAGTCAACATGATTTGATAAATACAACAAATACCTCATCAAAAAGAACCTGATATGGGAACTAAGAATGCTAGTGAAGGTCTTGAACGGTTTAGCATTTTTAATAGGAAGTTTTGTTTTTTCTTTTAACTCTTCTGCAAAGATTCTACACTAAGATATTCTTTGTTGGTCCTCATTGACAAAATGCCATCAGCTTCTATCTTTGCTTAGATAAAGTCAGGTTGCAGTAACTAGGTTCAGTGATTACAAGACTGTTCATTAACTGCTACAAACAGCCCAGTAAAGGGAATGTGATTTTATCAGTACTCCGAAAATTTAACTTTTAAATATTTGTCCAAGGCGGATCTCTGTGAGTTCAAGGCCAGCCTGGTCTACATAGTGAGTTCCAGGACAGCTGGGACGACTGGGAGTCCCTGCTTCAAAAAACAAAACAAAACAAAACAAAAAGACTTTTGAAATTAAAGTAATATTTTCTAGTATTAAAATCACTTTGTGTATGTCTAAAACAATATTTCTATTTCATCTGCTAATCCCAATAATTTAAGCAAATTATTTTTTTCCATTTTTGTGTGTGGTAAACATGTCTATATATGCATATTTGCACATGTTGGTGTGTGCATATGTGTGTAGGTGTATACATGTGGAAGGCTAAGGCTAATGTCAAGAGTCAGCATCCATCATTCTTCCACCTTATTCACTGAGGAAGGGATACTCAATCAAATCCAGTGCTCATTGATTTGGCTAGTCTTGCTAGCCCACTCTGTTTTCTGAGGCTGAAATTGCACATAGGACCCCATGCCCACTTAGATTTGCACATAAGATCCCATTTACTTGGATCCTGGGTTTCTGAATTCTAGTACTCATGCTTGTCTGACAAGCACTTTAACCACTGAGCCATTTCTCTATCCTTCAAATTTTATTGCAATTACTAATGTCATGACTCTGGGAAGTATTTTATCTTTGACCACCAAGATTCTTAAAGATATGTGTGATAAACGTTTTTTTTAAAGAAAGGAAAATTCTTATAAGTTAAACTAATCCTGACTCCATGAGCACCGCTTTGCAGTCTTATATTTAACTCAAAGATATAGTTATCCATCCAAATGTAGACAACTCACTTTGTAAAAGTATGTGTGTAATTTTGTCATTTTGTGTAGTGATTCACTCTGACAGGGCAGAGATATTATGAGACATGAAGTAGAAATGATTTATTACATCAGAGGTATTAGTTTAGAGATGGAAAAACAACTCAGATAACCTAAGATGTCACCTGTTTTTTATGTTGTTGTTGTTTTGTTTTGCTTTGTCTTGTTTTCACTTCAGTGCTTGGTTCGTCATTAGGTCAACAGGAATACAGACTTGCTCTCAGACATTCACGCCTTGCTTACCGAATAAATGAGGTCCTCTGCTTGCTTCTTAATCTGCAAGTCTCCAGATAACCTTTGAACAGCCTAATAACATTTTATTATTCTGCGGTCTATGAGAGGTCCGACCTTCTATGTTTGAACTATAAGGGGTTGAAACACCTCTTTTGAACTACTGTGTTACAGTTTCTATGTAGGATATATAGATCTCTGGCCTGATATAGGTGATCAATAAATGAAGCTATATTATTGGCGCGCTGGGCGCCAGGTGTGGGGTGCGCGGGTATCTGCTCCTGCGCTGCTTCCCTGCGTCTTCCGTGGCTCTCTGCTTCCGAGGCTTTGCTCAGCCGAGTCCCGCCCTAATTTCACCCATGCACTTTCCTCAAGATGTGAAATCCACTGGCCGCTGGATCACACAGGAGGGTGTGAGGGCGGCTAAAGCTGGGATCCGTGAGTCAGTGACGGAAAGACAGCTCTTCCCGGGAAGGCTGGATCATAGGCAGTGAGACAAGACTCAGCTCAGTTAGACTCAGTGTTACAGCTCTTTATTCAATGGCTCTGTGTGGCTCCAAGCCTCAGTGTCCCAGAGTGATCCAGCTCCTTCAATTACTGAGGGGAATCAGGGAACTTTATACCGTGGGGGTAGTGGTAAAAGCTTCAGCTGATAGGTACTTTGGGGATGCCTCATTTGCGTGTGGAAATGGGCTCCCGCCAGGCTGCCAAACTGCTTGAAAATCACACAGGAAAGCCTAATAGTTACAGAGCCGGAGGCTACATTCCTGTGGCTG
>NW_008355468.1:1423093-1426683 GCF_000622305.1 Nannospalax galili | reverse complement strand
CCATGTGTGTCTCTATTTGCTGCACACTGGCCCAGCTGGCCTATGAGGTTTTGACTTTTCTTCCTCCTCCCATCTCACCATAGGAGTACTAGGATTATAGAAACATACACACACATATTAATGCATTAGTCAGGCATTGACCGACTAATTTCCCCTGCCCTATTCTTGAAATATTTCAACTTTGTTCTCTGATCCTAGGCAGGTCACTTGACCTCTCTGAACATCAGATGTCTCCTCTGGAGGAGACAGATAGTAATCAATCATGATTCACAGGGTGGCATCAATAATTCAATGAGATAGGATAGCTGCAATTGTTCTAAAGAGTAATTTGCATAGTAAACATGTTCAGTAACAGCAGCTTGCACTCATAGGTGGTGTGAACTAACAGAGGGATGAATGACCCTAATGGAGGATGAGACTCGTCATCTGGAGAATGCGCAGTGAGGTCAAATGCTGCCTCTCTATCTGGATTGTATCTGAAAACACTTTAATTGCCTATCGATGTGGCAGTTTTGCATATGTGGGGTGATGAGTCACTTTCTGTTGCCTTTGGATGTAGGATCCACTGTGAGGAAAAAGGAAAAAGGAATTAATTCACACTGTGTGTGAATTAATCTGTCTCTGGTATCCTCATCTCTCCTATACACACACACACCTAGGAAAATCACCTATAGCATGTTGGCTTTCTGTGTCAGTTGGAAGGTGACTGCCAGTGACTCATATGCATTATTTTTTGTAACCGAGAGCTTCAATGTCTGCACTTTCCTTTTATTCCCAACATGAGAAGTACTTATTATAATTTGCTTCTTTACTAACAGTGGCTGTATTGAGCAGGAAGAAAGGGTTCTATCTGGGAGTTGAAATGAAACTTATTTGTGCCTTCTTACTTTACAACTCTCCCCTAAACTGTTCACTTCACTCTGGATGAAGTAGCTGCTAATTCTCCATGGTCCAAGCTGTCTTCTCTTTGCCTGACTAATGTATTAATATAGAGGATATGATACATTCTATTGAGAAAATACAACAAGAATTGGTGGGGAGATTCTATGAGAATGGAACCCTGGCTGAGTGAGATGAGAATAATTTGTGGTAGGGAGTGGAGATGGTGATATTTTACCCTTCTCTTCTGTGGCTCCTTAAAAATTGATGATTTCTTTCTTAGGGGAAAAAAATCCAAACACTACCTTTATGATTATGGTTAGTTCTGTCAACTTGATGCTAAGTAAAATCACCTGAGAAGAGAGTCTCAGTGAGCAGTTGCCTAGATCAGGTTGCCCTGTGGGCATTTCTTGATTACATGTTGATTGATGCAGAAAACCCCACCACTGTGGGATACACCACTCACTAGGCCGGGGACCTTGGCCTATCTAAGTAGAGAAAGCCAGCAGAGTACTAAGCATGCCTGCATTAACTTATCTCTGCTTCTGACTTGATGTGACATGACCAGCTGTCTTGACTCCTGCTGCTATGACTTTCCAATAGTAATAGACTCCAACCTGGACTTGTGAGCTACAATGTACCTTTTTTCTCATATTTTGCTTGTTGTCAGGATATTTTATCACAGCAGCAGAAATGAAACTAAAGCAGAGGATGTGCTGAGGATGGTATTGGGAGGCGTTTAATGGGAGCAGGATGGGCTAAACTATACTCATCCCTCCCTTAGAACAAACGCAGCCCGGCCAACGCTGGAAGAGCACTCCAACCCCGATAAACTCACTTTGTCCAGCAGAGTGGCAGTGGTATTTCTTATCATGTGCCAAGTTAGGCTAAAGGTAAGCATAACCCGAGATTTCAGAAGGAAAGACATGGCCGTATGTAATGAACGAACTGAAGTGCAGGCATGCATCTCCTTTTCCCTAGACACCAGGCTTTCCCCGTGTCTGCATCGGTAGAATAGCAGGGGGTTGGAGGCACCGTGAGAACATCAAATGTTCAGTTCTGAAGGGGTCTGAAGAGCCAAGGACATGACAGGGAGAGAGGGCAGGAAATGACATGAAGGATTGGCAGGACTCTTTCCTGACCTGAGATCCACTGTGCCTTCTGTTGACTTGCAGTGTGGTCATGCACTATGTCCTTCTCACAGTCATACTGCTTACTTATCTCTGCTTCTGACTTGATGTGACATGACCAGCTGTCTTGACTCCTGCTGCTATGACTTTCCAATAGTAATAGACTCCAACCTGGACTTGTGAGCTACAATGTACCTTTTTTCTCATATTTTGCTTGTTGTCAGGATATTTTATCACAGCAGCAGAAATGAAACTAAAGCAGAGGATGTGCTGAGGATGGTATTGGGAGGCGTTTAATGGGAGCAGGATGGGCTAAACTATACTCATCCCTCCCTTAGAACAAACGCAGCCCGGCCAACGCTGGTAGAGCACTCCAACGCCGATAAACTCACTTTGTCCAGCAGAGTGGCAGTGGTATTTCTTATTATGTGCCAAGTTAGGCTAAAGGTAAGCATAACCCAAGATTTCAGAAGGAAAGACATGGCCGCATGTAATGAACGAACTGAAGTGCAGGCATGCATCTCCTTTTCCCTAGACACCAGGCTTTCCCCGTGTCTGCATTGGTAGAATAGCAGGGGGTTGGAGGCACCGTGAGAACATCAAATGTTCAGTTCTGAAGGGGTCTGAAGAGCCAAGGACATGACAGGGAGAGAGGGCAGGAAATGACATGAAGGATTGGCAGGACTCTTTCCTGACCTGAGATCCACTGTGCCTTCTGTTGACTTGCAGTGTGGTCATGCACTATGTCCTTCTCACAGTCATACTGCTTTCCCTATCAAAGTCTCCTGACTGGTAGGTATCTTAAAAATATTCACTTCTAGAGTTTCTGACATTCTATATGTCTTATGATGAGTGTTACAGAGAATATTAAGAGGTTCTCACATTTACTCTCACAAAAAATCAGACATTGACATTACCGAAAAGGTCACAAGGAAACTAAATTACTTAGGCGAGAAACACCTTTATATAAAAATAAACACTGAGGGGCTGGAGAGATGACTCAGCTGTTAGAAGCACTGAGTACTAGTACTGATTCCCAACACACACATGACTGCTAACAACTATCCATAACTCCAGTTTCAGGGGAACCAATGCCATCTTTTGACCTCCATGGGCATTGTATGACATGGGTACATTTACACACAGGCAGGCAATACACTCATATACATCAAACAAAAATAATAAATGAGGGCCTGGAGAGATGTCTCAGCAATCAAGAGCACAGACTGCTCTTGCAGAGGGCCCGGGTTTGATCCCCAGCACCCACACGGTGGCTACGAATTGTCCTTGACTCCAGTTCAGAGGAATCTGACATCTGCTTCTGAACTCTGCAGCACTGCACAACACACACATGCAGGCAATATACTAATACACATAAAATAAAAGTAATAAATATATAAAATAAATAATTGTCTTTTCATTGTGCCCCACATTTCCCATCCTGTTTTGTTTAATTTTCATATTATTTGCTTGAGCAGGCAAATTCTTCAATGCTGTAGTCCAGTCTTGATATTATGTTTTCCATTTCATTCATTTTGCTTGTGAAACCTTTTCCTCTCATTTCTAAATGGTTTATTGATT
>NW_008355468.1:1416538-1422844 GCF_000622305.1 Nannospalax galili | reverse complement strand
TTTGTTGTAGACAGACTCTTACTATATAGACCAGGCAGGCCTCAAACTCATAGAGATCTGCCTGCCTCTATCTCCTGAGTGCTGAGATTGAAGGTGTGTGTCACTAATCCCAGCATACCTGTAATGTTTTCATACTGTTCTTGCCTAGTTTGGATATTGGTTTTATAAGAATAAGATACAGGGGCTGGAGAGAGGATCAAAGGTTAAGAACATTTACTGCTCTTGCAGAGAACCTGGGTTTTATTCCGTCTATATGAGGCAACTCACAATTGCCTGTAACTCTGGTTCCATGTGATCTAATAATGACACTGATGGGACATGCACTCACATGGGGCACCAAACTATGTGGCCACACAGACACATACACATAAATAAAAAAAGAAATCTCTGTAATTATGAAATGAATTTGCAACTAAGAAACAAACTACTGAAGTTGGCCAGATGGCCAGATGGTAGTGTGCTCGGAAGCATGAGGACTGCAGTTGGGAACTTTGACCCCACATTTCAAGTTATGTCTGGTGCCCTGCATTTGTCACCAAGTGATATTGAGAAGAGAGCCACAGGCACTTAGATTCCTGAAAGTTCATTGGGAGAGGCCCCAGAGGGTTAGGACACGTTGTAGACCAGTGAGACACCTTGTCTCCAACCAAAAGTGGAAGCACGTGCAGAACACCAGGAAGGTTGTCCTCTTCCACCCACCCACACAGATATACAAGTGCAAATGTGCACCACAAACATATGTGCACCGATGAATAGGTACACACATAACGTCCATATCTCAAACCCATTTTACATTTATAATGTAAAAGAATGGTTTGGATATACAAGTGCAAATGTGCACCACAAACATATGTGCACCGATGAATAGGCACACACATAATGTCCATATCTCAAACCCATTTTACATTTATAATGTAAAAGAATGGTTTTCTATGACTATTTTTAAACATGATTTAGAAAAGAAAATAGAAGGCTGAAGGCTATATAACAAGAAAGAGTGCCAGAGAGGAGAAACCTCCCAATGAGCTGTTATCAGGGTAGTCCAAGAGACTTCCAAAATAACACAGGCTATTGCCACAGCCCTTGATTGCCTCTCAGAACTTGAAGGCAAGACTCTATTACTAAAGACAGGGCATACTTCCAACACAGAACTTGGAGCAATGGAGATGGAACTGACCTGGAAGCATCCTCCCTGAAGGCTAGCTCTCATAGTTGTAGAGGATACTATGCAAGCTGCTGAAGGAGAAAAAATCACCTGATGGTCCAACTCAGATGTAAAACCTAATAACCACAGCAAACTATCTCTATTGGTGCAGTAGTGGTACTTTTATCCCAGGGGTAATCAACAGCTATCTAATTGAACTCAAAGCCCTCCCAGTTGGAGGGAACTCATCAGTGATAGTGTAAATATAGCCAAATACACATGACTGAAGAGGTAATAGATCATAAAGAAAACCACATCTCTGTCATCTCTCTAGACAAATGAAATTGCTTAACATATGCTAAATATGGAACCTTATAATTACAGACAAGTATATCATACACCACTCATCAAAGAAGCTTCTTTTACAGCAGATAGAGATTTTTACAGAGTTCTACAACTGGTCATACACAGAGAATATGTGTCTGAAAGATGCTCAGTCCTAAGTGACAAATCTACAGTAGAAGCTCTATAACAATGCTCATGGAACATAGTGAGTGAAACAGGGAGTAGAAAGAAGACTAATACCTCCCTCAGCTCTCAACAGTGAATATTCCATACAACAGTGGGATGCACAGAGAAGGCCACAACTGGCTAAGCTTTAGAGAATAAGAGACTGCAGATCGTATGCCCCTGGATAGAACTCCCGTACTAAACCTCACCTACCAATAGGTCACAGACCATTGTGGAAGACGGGGCAGAAAGATTGTAAGAGCAAGAGCTGGTACATGAACATTAGGAAACAGCAGCTTTCAGGCCTCTGGGAAATTGCACTTACATGGTGACAGCATGCACAAAATCCTTGCTGACTCAATCAGACAAAAACACAGCACAAAACTGAGAAAACAGGCAACCTCAGCCAAGGAACTGTGGCCAACCTTTTACTGCAGGGTGAAGGAAAGTTGATCTTCTTTAAGGGAGTGACTCTAGGTATTCACTCCAGTGAATGAACTTGCACTGAGGGACATTTGGATACAAATGCTGGACTGTATAGAACTTAACATATATAACAGAATGCATGAAATCTGGTAGGGGTGGTTACAGGGGTGTAGATTGGGGAAGGGGTCTAAATTTGGTTAAGATCTAGTATATGAAATACACAAAATGCAATAAAAATATTCATAAATAAAAAATAAAATAGAGGGGAAGAAATTTATTGAAGAGGCAGAAAGTAAAGAAGCTTTTGAGAAGGAAATATGAGCTTTTAGTGTTCATATAGCTCCAAATCGATGCCACCTTGGAAAAGATAATGAATATTTTTGAGCCCAATTTACTGTACTTTTAAGATGATCTGAACCATTCTTGCCTCATGGGGCCACTGAAAGTGTGCAAGAGGCATAATTTCAAATGCTCTATGACAGTGCTGTACTAGGAAATTTTAGCTATCAACTTGACATAGTCTAGACTTATGGGAAAAGCGAATTTCAGTTGAGGAAATTTGCAGACAAGATTGGCCTGTGGGCAATCTGTGGGGTATTGTCTTTATTGTTCATTTTTGTGCTGGAGGCCCAGGCGACTGTGGGTGGCACCATTCCCTGGGCAAATGGTCCTGGGCTGAATAAGAAAGCTAGATAAACATAAGCCCACAAAAGAGTCAGCAAGCAGTCTTGCTCTGTGGTTTTGCTTCAGTCTTAGATTGCTGTCCCAACTTCCCTTAACAATGGACTGTTAAATGGAAGTGTAACCAAAATAAACTATTTCCAGAACTGTTTTGGTTAGAGCCACAGAAATGTAACTAGAGGGCTAGAGAAATGGCTTAGTAGTTAAGAGTACTTAACCTCTGCTCTGACAGAGGACCTGAGTTCATTTCCTAGCACCTATCTTGGACAGCTCACAACTATCTATAACCACAGATCCAGGAGATTTGTGCCCTCTTTAAGCCTCTGGAGGCATATCCTCACCCAAACACACCCATATACACATAATTAAAAATAAAATAAAACACAGGGCTGGAGAGATGTCTCAGTGGTTAAGAACACTGGCTGTTCTTGCAGAAGACCCACGTTCGAATCCAAGCACCAACATGGCAGCTAAAAACTGTCCGTAACTCCAGTTCTAGGGGCACCAACAGCCTCTCTGTCCTCCACGGGCATTGCACAACACAGGTGCACTTACCTACATGTAGGCATACACATAAAAATAATAAATAAAATAAAAATAAAATAAAACACATCTTTAAAAAGGAAACATAACTAGACTATGCTGGCAAATAAACATTTCAAAATAAAGAGAGATGAAGGGAACGTAATTTGTATACCTGTATTTATGAAAGAGTTTGAAATAAAAGGCTCATTTGTACATTATGGAGCTGATGCTCAGACAAACCTGTTTGAGATTTCCTGTATCAGGATGATGGTCTCTTGCACAGAGACGATTGATGGTGTTACAGAAATGTCCTTTCAGTGTATCAGTTGGAATTCTTCAGATGCATTTTATTCTGTTCCTTACTTTCTATGATGCCTCTTGATTTTCCAAAAATCATTTCTGTGAATCTTCAGTTGGTCTTCTTTGGAATTGCACAAGAGGCCTAAGTTGCGGTTTGCCTGACACCTTGTCTATCTCTTCTTGACTCTGCTCCTGTTTTCCTATATTTGAAAGACATTGTAATGCCTAGTAAGTCACTCCCCAAAGCTTTTGTTCACAGTCATGCAGCAAAACACACACATACGCTTCCTTAAATACTCATTTTTTCTACGTATTCTTATATTTGTATTTGCCTGTTTTCAGACTGGTGAAATATATTGTTTTGCAAGCACAAGGACTTGATTCCACTTCCACATTCCGTGTGAAAAAGACAGGGATAGTGGTGCACACTTGTAGTCCTAGCTCTGGGGACATGGAGGAAGAAAGATCCCTGCAGTTTAATGGGCCAAACAGTGTAGCCTAGCCTACCTCGCTCTGAGCCCAAGGCCAGTAAGAGGCCCTGTCTCAAAAAAGTTGGCAGTCTCCTGAGGAATGATACTGGAGGCTGTCCTCTGGCTTTGACACACACATGAACACATATGCACATGTATTAAAACACAAGCATACACAAACATGTTCTTTCCCTTTCTCTCTCTGTCTCTCTATTCTCTGTCTCTCTGTCTCTCTCTGTCTCTGTCTCTCTCTTTTTCTCTGTCTCATACACACATGATAGATTTTTAGAAAAGAAAATGTTCCTTCTTTGTACTGAAGCTGTCTCAAAGCTCAGCTATGAAATCAAGCTGCCATTTACCTTATTCAGCATCTTAATCATCTCATTTATCTTTTCACAAATTTCATATGTCAAGAATTACCTTTTCTAAAGAGAAAGAGAACTATTGGATTAAATGTAATAAGCTAATGAGTCTTAAATACATGCATCAACACTTTCTTAGTAAGAAAGTTGGGCTAGTTCAAGGCAGCTGGATCACTATTTTATAAAATAGAGATTTTTTTTCAAGTTATGTAGCAATAATAGTTTTCTAACAAAATGGGTACACAGAAGCATAGAGGCTCCTTTCAGAAAAGAAAACCCTAGGAAATGTGTAGAGAACATGACTGGGAGGACACACTCAGAGGCCGAGGCCGAGCAGCATGAGACCAGAATGCGTGTTACTTGGGGTAAGGAGAGAGAAAGTGGGGGATACCCACTAGAGTGAAGTATTTCCTTCATCTAAGTCCCACCTCCTTAGTTTCCAAACCTCCCCCTCCTTAGTTTCCAAACCTCCCCAAATAGCGCTGCCTGGTGGGGAGCACTAGCTTAACAAGTGAGCCAGTGGAGGGCATTTCATCTAACTATAGCAAACAAGAAGGGTCAGTGTCTATCCACGAGCTCAGGTGGTTCATGAGAACTTTTCATTTACGGAAGAATTTTTTCTGGTACTTTTTGTTGTGCTGAATAAAGATTCCATTACTTTAATTAATTTTGACTGTGTTTATTCTCAAAAAGGTCATCATTGGCCATTAAGGGAATATGAAAGGTTTTTTTATCTTTGCTTAATGAAATCTTTAGCAAAATTAAAATAAGAGAAAGAACATCTGCAATAATATGAGAGAAAAAGTGTTTATTAAATGAAAAAAGTAGACCTAAAAACCAATGTTTATATAAAGACATGTATCTGCATATATGTAACAATATATGAATGGATAAACTGGAAGAAATAAGTATAAACTAGCAACATTTTAAGAAATGCCTGAATACTCAGGTAAATGAAAACACTGGAAACTATATACTATACACATTAAAATTGATCATCAACTTTTTCTTATAAGAATAGCAATAGTTTGAAAATTCTTGAATTTCAGTGCTGTAAGAACATAGATACTGGACATTTTCATAGCAGGGCAGCAAGAATAGTTCTTTTTACAAGGCAATTTCAAAATATAGAACACTTTCAAATATACACATGACAACTTGGAACATACGTGAAACATCGGTCTGAAGGAATAATGGATAGTCTTTATTAACTTATCTGAAAAAAGTTTATAAAGAGGAATTTTTATATTTTACTATAAATTCTTCAGATAAAATATATCCATAAAAATATTATATCCATTTAAAACACATGACACGCTTGTACTGCACAGTTTGGCTGCTGTTCAAATAACTTGTGATACCCAGCAGAGTGTAATGGAATCTAAAAATGATGCAAGTTGGAAATGAAGTTTCTCCCCCATTAGGAAGGATGTTCTCACAAATTAAAACTAAAATGATTGCGAATGAGTACCCTCAGCTGTGGAATCCCACCACCAGCCTGGGCTTAGGCACAGGCTTCTTTTGGACTGTCTCCCCTACAAAGCAAACTTGCTCTATTAGGGAAAGACTTCCTCAATCTTTTACATGTTTTAGAGGAAAACTGATGACAATTTTGCCCCTCAAAAATTAGTTGCCCCAAACATATCTAATATCTCTCTTCATCACTTTAAACTTGTTTAAAAAGTAGAATGCAGGGGGCTTGAATTGCTCAGTGGTTAGGTACATGCACTGATTTTTGGAAAGGATCCCAATTTGATTCCCAGTACCTATGTCAGGCCCTCTTCAGGTTTTCTTTGTACCAGAATACACATGACATATATTTATTTTATTACATATATATTTAAAAATAAAAATTAAATGAATATATGTGTAATTAAAAATAAAATGA
>NW_008355468.1:1416156-1416519 GCF_000622305.1 Nannospalax galili | reverse complement strand
AATTTGATATTATCTGCATGAGTCAAATTCTATGTAATTATGGTAGAAGGCTGTTTGGCTGTCAATAACTGTTTGTGAACACATTGAATATGTTCATATTACAAAAGTAAGAGTTAATTATTTGAGTATTTCCACATATCATGACTGTGTAATTGTATCAGCACAATCAGAAAGGATTGCTGATCTTATAAACAAGAGTGTATCAAATTGCTCCGTCTGTTGGAAACAACTAATTTTATCCTTAATCCTCAACATACTGAATTTAAACAGGTTAAACATGAGTTCATTATAAAGTAAAATGAAGGAAAAAAAAGGACAATGAGAGCTTACAGTATTCACTCAACAATATGGTAGTAGAATTCA
>NW_008355468.1:1408637-1415036 GCF_000622305.1 Nannospalax galili | reverse complement strand
CCAGTCCAATAGAGGAAATTCCCCAATTGAGGCTCCCTCAACCCAGGTGTGTCAAGTTGACACTAAAGCTATCCAGCACATGAGGGGAAAACGGATCTCAACGTTGAGTGTACAAGGCACTCTGTCAGTGGTCCAGCTGCCGTCCACTCTACGTCCTTTCTTTATTTGATTTTACTTGTACATTAGACTCACTCACTTTCTTGAAAGACAGGAAAAAAAAAAAAGGGCTAATAGATCTGTCAGGAGAGCATCGTGCATAAAATCAATCCTCTTAGCCAAGAGAAGGTGAGGGCTAATATCCTGGAGTTGCTTATCTCTGTGTGGGTCTTCCATTTCCTTAGCTTCTTATAAAAATAGATGATTGTATCCCCAAACTACCTCTTTATGAACTCCTCAATAAACAATTATTTCAAATATTAGCAGAATGATTAACAGCACATAATAGTTATTCATTGTCTTAATATGTCATAATATTTAGTCATTCTCAAAATGCTTTTATATTCCTAGTGTTTCTTGATTCATTTGATAATCTGGAAAAGTGGGAAAGAAGGATGTATTTAAGACCATACCTTTTAAAATTCAGAAAAATATATGCTGAGACACCAGAAAATTCCATATATATTCTCCGATTTTCAACCCTTGATCTACCATGTATGGAGGCTCCTTTCAGGTTAGATTAACCCCTGTGTCAATATACTTCACTTTTAAAATGGTAATGATAATGATAGTAATA
This sequence comes from Nannospalax galili, assembly GCF_000622305.1. Classification (NCBI taxonomy): domain Eukaryota; kingdom Metazoa; phylum Chordata; class Mammalia; order Rodentia; family Spalacidae; genus Nannospalax; species Nannospalax galili. The sequence continues at coordinate 1,414,303 of NW_008355468.1, read as the reverse complement.
ATGACAATAATTAAAAAAAAAAAAAAGCCAGTGAGAGGGCTTAACAGGTAAAGGTACTTGCTGTGTAAGCCTGATGACCAGAGTTAGTCCCTGCAGCCCATGTAAAGGTAGAAGGAGAATTCATAATGTCGTCCACTGGAGGCCACATGCATGCTGGACCATGCATTTCCATGTGTATATCACTAATAATAAAATAGCTTTTTAAAGATTTATTTTTCTTATAAAATTATGTAAGTATATACATGTGAGTACAGGTGCCCACTGAGTCCAGGGATGTCAGGTCACCCTGGAGCTGGTGTTACAGGCAGACTGTGAGTGGGAAACAAATGCAGTTATTCTGCAAAAGCAATACAGTCTTTCTTAACTGCTGAGTCATCTCTCAAGCCTCCAAAATAAGATAATAAATATATTTTTAAAATAATAATAAATTTGTATGTTCCTACTTATTTAATAAGTTACATGGATTTGTCTATGACCTAACGGTGATGAATTCAGTTTAGAATTAGATATATCTGAGGCTGGCTGGCTATTTCTTTTATAAATTTTTATCCTTTACAGTGTTTCACCAGAGTAAAGCTATCCACTGACAGTACTGAAATGTGGAGGAACCCTGACCCCGGCCAGGTTTCCCACCCCAGGAATTGCCACTGTGTGGCTTCATATCAATGTTGTCCTCTCTTTTGTTAAAAGTTTCTATGGATGGCCATGGCCTACAGTGACCTGACATTGAATTACTAGGGAAATTAGATGACATAATAATGCATTCATATTACTGTGCCCTTATTACAGGCTCAGGTTTAAACACTCAAAATATACTAGTGAGGAAAATAGGCAAGGATCTGCTCGTGAGGAGGCCAGGGGTTGGTGTCCAGTTATGTGGGAACACAGATTCATTTCACCAACGGGGGAAACTTTTGAATTCACACAGAATTTACACATAATTTGGACAGATTTTATATGTTTGTAATTGGCAGCAATAATCATGATAGAGAAAACAAAATCAGATAAGGGGCTGGAGATTGCTGTTGCTGATGACAGTACTTAACATAGAGTTCCTGGGAAAGCTAACATTTGAATGAAGAGCCCAAGAAAAGTAAAGAGAGTGTCAAGTGGATATTTATCAGAAATGACACCAGGACAGAACACAACAGGGTCAGAAGACTTGAGAATGTTTTACAACGGACTTGTTTGATGGTGAGCAATATGGCCCCCAGGCTAGAGTAGTGTGAACTGGGGGCTTTGAAGAAAGGGAGGTCAGAGAAGCTGCAGAAGGGCGGGTTCTGTGAGGCATTAGAGAAAGTAGTGACAGATCAATCCACAGGAGCTGAGAGAAGGTGGATCTACTGAAAAATTTTCCTACTAAAAATGGACACATGATGTTTTCAGAGAATAGATGGAAGAATGCTAAAAATCAAAACACTCATTTATGAAACCACCACATGCCCAGATCTTACTGCAAAGGTTCCACTGAGGCATAATGTCACTTTACAAGTTTGGTCAGGAGTGATCTCAGTTGGAATACAGTGGATAAATTCAGTTGGTAGGATTAGCAGATGATGAACAGTTTATAGAACTCAAGAGACACTGGTAGCTCCATTGAGGACGTTGAGAGGTGCAGGAAAAATGTAATTTCACAGAGAGAGAGAGAGAGAGAGAGAGAGGGGGGGGAGAGAGAGAGAGAGAGAGAGAGAGAGAGAGAGAGAAAGAGAGAGAAACTGTGTAGGATATTTGGAGGAAAAGTCTGGAAACCATATAAATATAAATTATATAAATATATGCATCAGAAGTCAGCAACATATGAAGGATAGGTAAAGCCAACGTAGTAGAAGAGAAAGCTAAGCTCAGCATTTTGAAAAAAAAGACGTTCAAAGAACAAGTCCTAGGCAGTAAATAAGCACATGACTTTGGGTCTAATAAGTTTTTTTGGTATCTGCTTTATTGGCACTAATTGAGCCCCACAGAAAATCCCATGAGCTTTGAGTCATTCCCTGTGTTATTTTTGTATCATAATTTTAATATGTAACTGGATAGGCAAAGAGGTCATTGAGGAAACCCACATTCAGTTTTGAAGACTGCAGAGTATAATTTTGCATTCTGTAGCAACAAAAGTAAAATCTGAAGACAAATAGAATTTAACATTCAGATGAGGTGGATCTAGTTGTGAAGCCTTGAATTCCAGCTAGACGGGATGCTGAGATAGGATGATTGCAAGCTCTAAGCCAGCCAGGGCAATTTAATTAGATCCTAAAATAATAAATAAACATATGAATAAGTAGCCAAGTATATAAATAGAACTGGGAACGTGACTTAGATGGAGAGTTTGAGAAGCATTTACAAGACCTTGGGTTCATTTTTCCAGCACCATTTTTAATATGTAGAAAAGTAAAAGTAAGAGAAAGAATCATGATTTGTTAAATCTGATCAAAATCACCTATAGTATCAGGGTGCATTTTCAGGGACTGCCAAGAACAGAGCGTTGTGAGGGGTTGACCGAACATCCCTAGGTCGTTGGCTCTTTCTCGATAACCAGTCTTCGGGACTGCCAAGAACAGAGCGTTGTGAGGGGTTGACCGAACATCCCTAGGTCATTTGCTTGCCTGACTCACCTTTAGGCTCAGCGTGTAGCTTCATTGGGTAACAAAGGAAATGCCTTCTCGCAGGTTAGTATTTTAGCTCTCTCAAAAACATACTTTTAGGTCTTCCTTATCCAAAGTATCTTATAATTTAAAACTCTTGTTTTTGTGATTTTGACAGTGTTTTATGTGATTTTGAATATATTTGGCCTCTTGGTATGCTTTCCAAAATTCTCACTGTCCACCCATCTGTTTGGCTGTATGAGGACAACCAGAAGGCATGGCTCTTAAACCTTAACTCTGAGGAGAAAAGTTAGGTACTTGGAAGGAAATAAAACATTCTAGCATCATGTGACATATGATATATGGTTATGAGTTAAATACGAAATTTACTTGCCTCCTGCTAATGTCATGTATTTAAAAAGAAACCATGTTTCATAGGGTTGATGCAAATCCTGGGTAACTTTGACTTCTTACTCTATGTGACCCAACAATGTCTTTCAAGGTCCTTCATTATCTTATATTCCCAGGAACACTTTTTCTCCCATTTTGTGTGGGTGGTTAGGGGTCACCATCAGGTATCCCCCCTATTGCTCAGTACCTTTCTTTTTCTTTTTCTTCATTTTTTTTTTCCTTTGGGCTCAGGGTCTCATTATGCAGCACTGTCCGTCCTAGAACTCTCTATACAGACCAGGCTAACCTTGATCTCACAGAGATCCATCTGCCTCTGTGTCCTGAGTCCTGGGACTATAGATGTGTGCAACCGTGTCTGGTGCTCCAAGAGCACATTTATTATGACTCACTGTCCCATATTTTCAAAGATTTATATTCATTTTAAAAATTATGTGTATGTGTGTATGTCTGAGTGAGTATATGCAATCTGTGTACAGGTGATCCTGGAGGCCAGAAGAAGGTGTTAGATCCCCTAGAGCTACAGTTACAGAAGGTTGTGAACCTGTGCTGGAAAATTAACTATGATCCTCTGCAAGAGCAGCGAGCACTCTTAGCTGCAGAGCCCTCTCTTCATCCCCTGCTGTACAATATTTTAGAAAAGAAAATCTTTGTGTTAACTAAGTAGGATACTAATGCAGGAGTTGTGTAGAAAATGTCATAAAGAGTACAAAGTGTTTTACAAAATAAAGTTGTGCTTTAAATGCATAAATTATAATTTGGAATGTATTTATAGTATATGTATTCATATACATGTTTTAAATACATACATTATATACATGTATAAAATTTCAATCATCTTTATTTCTCAGAAGGAGATTGATCTCTTTAGTTTGCTGTGATTCATCATCTCACTTTCTTTAAATCATTTCATATATTCATCAAAATTAGGGCCTTTATTCTGAAATCAGATGGAAATGAAATAAAGTCTTTGGCTTTGTCATTTGCATAATTGCAAAATTTTGATTTATGTGTTAACCTGGCACTAATTCCCATCTACTTCTTGGCTGAGTCTTTATGGGTAGCAGCAAGCTTATTTTTTTCAGTACATTAGCTCTCTATTACTAAATTTCAGTTCAAATTCTTTGTAAGTTTTTTTCCTGCCCCCTGACACATTCTCTCTGTCTCTCTCCATCAAACAGGCTTCTGTTGTAGCAGTTTATTAGGTGCCTTCTGTGAAATAAAGACGCTCTGTGTGAGCCATGTGTGCTCACTGCCCTGGCTTTCAGAGGCAAACCCCGGTGGCTTCTTTTGCTCAGTTACAGTGTGTAGATATTAGAGATCACCACTACAGCCTCACACCATTCCTCTAATGTAAATGCTTAGCAGAAAATCAGCTTAATGTTTCCCTCTTGCATTGTCCTCCTCATGCTCTCTGTCCTTTATATAAAAGAAGCCAAGGATCTCGGAGAGAGCTGGGTGAGGAAACTGCTTGCTGTACAAGCGTGAGGACCTGAGTTCTGATCCCCGAACCCACGTAAAAGAAGGACCAGCAGCATGCTGCTGTAACCCCAGTGCCAATGCAGGACAGAAAAGAGGGAGCCTGCAGCTTGCTTGCCAACCAACCAAGTGAACATAGTGTGCTTAAGTGACAAACCCTGTCTCAAAAAATACAGTGGAGAGAGATAGAGTAAAGAAATTCTGATGTCATCTTCAACATCCATATGTGCCAGAATGGGGAGCCTACCAGCACACACACACACAGACACACACACATCTATCTATATCTATCTGCATTTATATCTATATCTATATGTGTGCACACTTAAATATTTTTTTTTAAGAATTAAAGGGAACTGGAAAGATGGCTCCGTGGTTAAGAACACTGTCTGTTCTTGAAGAGGACCCAGGTTCAGTTCCCAGTACCCACATGGTGACTAACAACTGTCTTAACTACAGTTCTAGGGGATTCAATACCCTCTTCTGATCTCCACTGGCATTGCACAACACAGGTGCACTTACATACTTGCAGGGAACACACTTAACACACATCAAATAAAAAATAACAATTAAAATACTTTTGAAAAAGAGCTAAAAACAGTATCTGTTCTTACCTGGGTTACCATCCACACTGATGGAACAAGGGTCAGCCATTCTTACAAAGACCTGGTTTGGCTTTACATTCGGCACACATAAGGTAGTAGGCACCCCCAAGGCACTTCTGGTGCACAGCAATTTCAGGCTGGCCTACTGGACTCAGATATTTTCCACTGTGTCTTCTGTCCAGACTTATAAAGCTCAAATAAATCAACCAAGGAACAAGATCCTTGATTGCATGGCCTATGCGTGTGTGGGTACCATATGATTAGGCAAAATAATGGAACCAGAGGGAAAGCAGGAGGAAATTAACATGGCGTGTGGGACTATCTGGATTCCTTTAGTAAAAATGATTGCCCCCAAGGCTGGTTTAAGAGATCTTGAGATGGAATCATAGCGTTCTGCACCAAGCAATTGCCCTTTACCTATCTGTCTTCCCCAATGGACTCTAAGCCCCATGAGGACTTATTGACAAATACCTCACTATTTGATAAATAAAAATTAATCTGGAGATACTTTAGGTCTAGCTAGTTTTCATAGCCTATCATAACACAAGGCTCAGATAGCCAGACTGTGTGCTTCCCATGAACGATATATATATATAAT
>NW_008355468.1:1386681-1408622 GCF_000622305.1 Nannospalax galili | reverse complement strand
ATATATGTTGCCTTCTGCAATCTCTATTCATAATGGTCCTTAGTTCATATGCTTCCGATAAGCAGGGTAGAGCACAGTACTCACAGTGAACATTAAACACTGTCACACAAGTATGCAAATGGAACAGTAAGAAAACCATCAGTGACAGCTAAGTGTAGAGATAATTAATGTGGCTTTAATGAAGAAGTTCTTTCCTGCTGCTATCATACCCTTAGGTCTTTATTCCTTGGAGAAGAACTAATGGTAGGGGTATATACAACAGATATGACAATTACTGGGAGAGCCTTCCCTGATGGATATTGACAATGCCATAGACACTTTGAAAGTAAACAAAGAAAATCAAAAATACATAATAAACATAAATTGATGTGGTAAGACGTTTAAAAATTATGTATTTTCTTATTTTTATTAATGTTCACTTTGTGTCTATATGTGTGTGCATGCACATCCATATAGGTGCTGGAAGAGACCAAAAGGGGCGTTAGATGCCCTGAAGCTGGAGTTATAGGCAGTCCTGAGCCACCCAACATGGATGTCAGGCATCAATTGAACTTGGGTGCTTGGAAAGAGCAACAAACTTTTTAACTGCTCATCTCTCCAGCCCTGCCATAATATTTTTTGACCCCTCAGCCAGCAATGAAAACTGTATTAAGTGCCTTCGATTATACTCAGAAGCATGTAGGAATGAGGCAGAAAAAAGACAAATCAATAAATAATCTCTGACATTTAGTCAAAACATTATTTCAGTTGACACATTGATTTTATGGCACACAGAATGTGGTTTTATTTTTTCCCTAAAGGTCTTATCATTTTTACTATTAAAACTTATGGTCACTTTGTTGCACTCCCCCCTTAATGCTTTTCAGTGTAATGCTTGTTTTTAAATTGTGCCTATGTCCACTTTCATCTTAGTTATAAACTCAATTTCAGTGTAACCTAACCTGGATAATGGTGAAACTACTAATTTCTTTCACATATATTATTCTTAAAATATTCTCAAAGACTTCCTTCCCTGTCTTGGTGGTTAAACATGGCAGGGGAGAGGCCTATGTAGGCATATATGTACTCATATGTAGTAATGAATGTGTGTGCGTTCTAGGTCCATCTATATGGGCATTTCAGCCAAGCAACCAGTCTTTAAAAAGAAATGAAAATACCTAGGGAGATGGAGTCCTGACAGATTCTAATCACCCAGGGCTCACCCCTAAGAAGGAGGGTTCACCTTCAACCATACTAAAGTGACAGGCAGAATAATTCATGTTTTCATGAGATAATGCACCCTTAACACAGTAGCTTCTTGGGAAGCAGACACACAGTCCATAGGTCTGCCTGCTCTTTGGAAGACTTCAGAGGCTCTTCTTTTCTTACTTCCATCTCTTTTCTAAGCATGCCTTCCCTAACACTTTCGGCTTCCCCCAAATTTGAGGCTTTTCTTTTTTCATTCTCTAAATGTCTACTCACAACCACCACAGCGAGTCTACCAGGTGACTGACTTCCATGCTGACTTATTTTCTTTCCCCCATTCCATTTGCCTTCTCAGAGCAACTGCTGAGATTTATACCTTGCCTGTCCTGTAGGTTTTTCATATAAACTCTAGGAAAATTGTCCTTAATTTAAATAATAATTATAATAACAACAACAATAAAACTAATAGGGGCTGGAGAGATGACTTAGTAGTTAAGTGCACTGGCTGTTCTTTCAGAAGACCCAGATTCAAATCCCAGAACTCAAATAACAGTTAATAACCTTCTGTAATTCCAGTTTAGGGGGTCTGACTCCCTCTTCTGGCCTCTGTGGGCATTGCATGACATGGAGGCATAATAGCCATACACCTAAAATAAAAATAATTTAAAAAAATAATAACAATAATAATCTGGAGCTGCAATCCTACACTACTTGTCCTTTATGAATTTTACACAATAAATTTATCAAAACCTGAACTTTCCACAATGAGGACCAAGTTCAGCTTATACACCAGCCTGATCTTTTCAAGCTGAGGATTCCTAGTGGGGTTTTTTGTTTTTGTTTTTATTGAAGCGGGGTCTCTTGTAGTCCAGGCTGACTTTAAACTAGCCAAGGCAGCCAAGGATGACAATGAGCTTATGTTCTTCCTACCTTCACCTCCCTAGTGCTGGAATTGTAGGCCTGCCCCTCCACTAGCTTCCAACTGAGGGTGCCTGAGTGAAAATACAGTCAACATGCTGATCACAGTGCTGAGAAGCCCACAAGTCAAAACCATTAATGATAGACATCTTTCTCCCACACATAGCAAGTCTCTCCTGAATCACAAAATCAGTACAAAAAAAAAGGTGGGAAAAAGGGTAAAAGGCCCCAACCTTAACTGAGGAACTATTGGCAACTGATAACTCCTGGGAGAGGGAGAGTTGGTCTCCTTAAGAATATGACCCTAGATGGGTTAACCAGGCTTCAGTGGATGGATGCACACTGCAGGGCATTTGGGGGTAAAACTTAGCTGGATAGGCCTTAAAATAGATGACAGAATACATGAAATTTGGTGGCGCTGACTTCCTACCCTATAAGAGGAGTGCAGATTGGGGAGGGGGTCTAAATATGGTCAATATATATATGAAATTCAAAAAATTCAACTCAAATTATTTTATATGGTAAAGCAATGCTGTTTAATTTTAAATGTCAGCATTTAGCATCTGATGATCAATTTCAGTAATGAAAAAGAATCAACAAACCGGAAAAGGAAGCTGCTTGAAATTCAAAGTTTTCTCATAACATCAACTATTTTACTGGACACAGATTCTTCCAGAAACAAAACTTAGGAAAGGAAGTTTGTTATTTTGGCATGTTACATACCTAGATTTGTCTGTTCTCAACCAAAAATCAATGATCACAAAGCATGATGTCACCACTTAAGCATTAATGATAATACAAAATAAAAAGATGGTTTACAAATGAACAGTAGGGTTAGGGAGAGAGGTCAGTCTGCAAAGTACTTTTCTTGAAAGCCTGAGAAGATGGGTTCCACCCCTCGACTCCACATGAGAAGCCAGGCATGGTTGCCCACGTTGGTTAATCTGAGAGCAAACTATAGGACACCTGGGTTCAAAAGCCAGACAGCTTAACCTACAAGTTTCAGGTCCCTGTGAAACAATTTGTCTCACAAAACAATGTGGATGACTTCTGGAAAAAAATATACATAACCACACATACATACATACACACATACACACACTCACATGCATGCACACAGAAATGAACAGTGAATAATGAGATTATTTTTTGTGTGACAAGGGGATTGCATTACCCACATTCATCCTTCATATTAATTCTTCTAGCTCAGGTCACAAATTTCATCTCTGAGTTTATAAAATTAAAAATACAGATACTTAGCAGTTGGATATTCTCATGATTTCATTTTTCTTGCTCAATTGTAACCAAGAACCCTTTAGTTCAAACTCTCTTGAGTTAATTAATTGGAAGTCTTTTAAAAATCAGAAGTCTGTTGAAGCAGGGTTCATTTTTATTCCACCCAGTTAAATTCACAAGCCTTTACTGTCCCCATCTGCCCCATTCTGATAAGCTTTGTTCAGAATTGAAACTCTGTGGAGAGCTGATCTGAATTTAATTCCATTGTTTCTAAGAAATGTATCCCATAGTTAAAATCCTGTTGTTTTTCTCTAAAACAAAGATCTTCTCCTTACATAAAAGTAGTCATGGTTGCTTAGGGCCAGAGTTAGACAAGTTTTATGTTCTGTGAATGGATCATAGTCACTAAGCAAAATCAAAGTGCAAAGGAAAAGAAACCCACACTGTGTTAGAGAGGCCAGCTCTTTTTATCATCACCTTCGGAGCCAGCTGCTGGCACACATTGTTCTGTGATGCCTTGCTAATCACCAGGAGCCAGAGAGACACAATATCCAGGAAACCCAGAGAAAATTTGCTTAAAATGATAAATACAAAAAGAACAGCCATAAAGTTGGAACTATTGCATTCTGAACAAAAATGCTTTATAGGATCATTGATGGGTAAAATCTGTGGAAAGAACATATGTGTGACTGGAGTGAGACAGACTGAAGGCAGTGAGAAGACCTCAGGAGCCTCTCTCCATAAATAAAACACCGTCCCATCACCATTTTAAACTCACAAGGAGAGAGCCCAAGGTTTAAAGAGGATCTCCAGGGGTGTTTATTTATTGACTGATTGTGTTTATTGACCGATTGCATGATTTTTTTTAATATTTGTTATTTTTGTTTTATGTGTATGAATGTATTACCTGCATGTATGTAAGTGCATCTGTGTAGGGTAGTGCAGTACCTGCAGAGGTCAGAAGAGGGCATCATATTCCCCTGAAACTGGAGTTATGATAGTTGTTAGACACCACGTGCTTTCTAAGAACTTAACCCAGATCCTCTACAAGAGCAGCCATTGCTCATAATCTGAGTCAACTCTCCAGCCTCCATATGATTTATTTTAATGTACATAGTTTAATGTATGCCCATGTAGGTACATATGACCATCATTTTTAAACAAAACAAATTCTGTTTTACTTATTTTTTATTTCATGTGTTTGAATGTCTTTCCTGCATGTGAGTAGGTGCACCATCTGTGTGCAGAGCCTGCAGGGGCCAGAAGAGGGCATCAGATCCTGTTACTGGAGTTGCTGAAGGTTGTTAACTGCCATGTGGGTTCTGAGAACTAAATGTGGATCCTTTGCAAGAACAGCCAGTGCTCCTAATCACTGAGTCATCTCTCTAGCCCTGAAGGTCAGGCTTTTTGAGTCAGGGTCTCTCCCCGAACCCAGTGCTTGGCTTTTCAGCAAGACTGCGTGGCCAGCAAGTTCCCAGAGTCCACCTGTCTTCAACTCTGCAGTGATGGGGTGACACGCACATGGCCCTGCTCAGAGCTTTTACATGAACACTGGGCATTGGAACTCAGGTCCCCTTGCTTGCACACCAAGTGCTACGACCCACTGAGCTATCCCCCAGCTCCAGACTTACTTACAAGATGCTTGCAAATGTTTTGATGAGCGAGAATAGAAGCAATGCTCATAACTGTCAGGGTTGTATCTTCGCTTTTGTCTCTCACAAGAACAACACATAGCAGGAAGGAAAAGTTCTGTTCAAAGAAATCCTTATGGATATAATGAAAATGTTCTCATTTCAAACATTCTCTCAAGATAAACATTTTGTTCAATTTGTGCACAAATGAGTAAGCTTATTAAGAGAACTTTCCATGCATTCTTTCACCAATCAAATAGTTGTTGAGCACCTAGTACGTTGCAAAGTAATATTTTAGTAGATATACTGAATGCTCCATGTATGCTGGAATCATTCTCAGTCTTCAGGAAGATTATGTATTTCTGGCACAGAACAGCAGTCAACAAGCTATGCTGCAGTGTTTAGTTGCAATGAAAAATGAAGACTATGCAATTCTGGGAGTACGGATAGAAATGTATTCCATGTTTTTTCTCCACCGTGCTCCCCCCTCAAGGTAGGCAGAGATGAGAATTGATTTGGCTCTATGATATTAACAATTTCATGGTCTATCTCTTTGTATATTCGTTTATTGAGAGAGAATGCTTTTAAAGAGCTGTATTTTTCTGTCATTAGATTACAGAAGACACGCCTGGTTAGCTTATTGAACGGTGATTATTTTTTCACAATTCTGAGTTTCTGACTTAGTCATCCTTGATAGTAAGTTTCTTTGAGAAGTATCTGAGATGATACAGATGCAGGGGTTCTATATGATATGTTGTGAGAAGCAGATGCCCCAAAGAATGGCTCGATTTTGGTCTATTTACATAGTTAGCTTTAACTGTCAACTTGACACAGTAGAGAGATTCCAGAAAAGGGAAACTCAATTGGGTGATTTCCTATATCATATTGGCTGTGGGGAATCATTTTAATTGTTCATTGATATAGGAGGGCCCAGCCCACACAGTAGATTGCACCATCCCTAGGCAGGTACACGTAGGTTATTTGAGAAAGACAGCTAAATATAAGTCATTGAGCTAGCTGGCAATGAGCATTCCACCGTCTATCAGTCCCTAAACTGCCATTCTGAATAAAATATTGTGTGCAACTTCAGTTCATATCTGAGAGATTCTCTTTCAGTGTTTGCCAGTGACTCTGGAGCTCTGGAATTGCACACAACACAGATGAAGATGTTCCAGAATTGCAAAATAATCACCAGGTTTTTAAGACATCATGAAAACAGCATATTTAATAATTTTAAAATTTTTAAAAACTATATTATTTATTCCTGCATGCATGTGAGAACACCTGTGTCATGCAATGCCCTCAGATGTCAGAAGAATGTGTTGGATCCACTGGTGTTATGGATGGATGTTAGCCACCATGTGCGTGCTGGGATGAGAATCCCTGTCCTCTGCAAGAGCAGTCAGTGTTCTTAACCACTGAGCTATCTTTCCAGCCCCAATAATTATTGAATTTACTGCATGCTACAATGAAAACATGCTAGATATTTTGCATAAAATAGCACATATCATTAAGTTCTTACTTTCACCATTCTATGTTTTTAATGGGACTCCTAAATTTTTAAATTCTATAGGCCATTAATATTTCTTTCCATTGCACTTAAACTGAGTATGAACTCTTATTTATTTGAAAATTTGTGGAAAATGGTTTTGCTGTTTTCTTGAACTTGCTTTCATGTTACTCTGGTGTAGATGGTCCTTCTGACACTACATTCCTTGTACTTGATGTCCCAGCAGGATGAAGATCAGGGGCTCTCTTCCCTTCCTAGATTATGCACCAGGCCCTTGGTCTACTTTGTCCTTCTAAACAAAGTCCATCCCTGCTCTGGGATAATCTGCTCCTCTATCACACTCTGCCCTGATTTTATCTCCTCTTAGAAACCTTCCTCACTTGGCTATATCTTTCTAGAGCTGTATATCCACTAGCTTATTAATTTAAGTCATCATACTACATCCCAGCAACTATGGAAATAGCTAGCTGTTCTACAAAAATGCAAAGGTAATTTTTTATCATTGTACACTCCGCTCCGCCAGCCAAGCTGTGTACACAGCAGACATATGATGATCAACCATAGTAGGGGTGTAAAATACATCCGTATAGTGATTCTGCAGTGCAAGTGCAAGAAAATATCCACACCTGCTTTATCACCACTATTCCAGGTGTACAGTGTGGTTGAACCCATGAGTGTGACAAGATCAAAGGGTGGAGAAACACAGCTTTTGAATGAATCACCTTTAGAACTGCCAGTGTATCTATTATGTACACAAACTGTGGTCACTGTTCTCCAGTGGGTTTTCCTGCAGGATGTCAATCATAAAAATACAGTTAGGAACCATAAACAATCTGTACACTAGTTTGTGGCAATATCAGTTTACCTATGCCACTGTGAATTCAGTCATTATGAACATGTGGGGGATTTCACTAATTGCTTAAGAAGAATACTTAAATCCATGCATGATATTTAAGATTTGCAGTGGATTACTCATGGAAGCACTAAGACATAGAAAGGGAGATTTCCTGTTAATTTATAATAATGGCATAATCAGATAACAATGATGTCCGCCATTAAAAATCAAAACCATTCTCTATGAATTCAGGGTGGCCTGTTCCTCAATATCTGAGCACACACGCACACACACACACACACACACACACACACACAAACACACACAACATGCCAAAATCTTCTAGAATGTTCTTTTCAAACACGACCTATTGCCTCAGATTCAAAATCTTAACTATGTGTGCACTGATTTCTGCACAGATAGTCCATAATTGATTTTATTTTTCTTCATGCTGATTGCCTCTCAGGGTAGAGGGAAAACCTGTTGTTTCCATTTACAGGCTCTGGCTTTAGAACACCTCCTCCTCTGTGAATGGAGAAGTATGAATTCCAAAGAGAAAGCTCTTGAGAGCACTCCTGATACCTGTTTTTATTCATATTCTTTTCTCATGATCCAGTCTTGAATGTCTGTATGCTACAACATTTCTTTGTGTGGTTTCCTTATTTAGAGGCAGGGTTATTAACTGATTAGGGGTGACCAGGCATTAGGACATGGTCCCATCAGGAAGTGTGCAGAGACGCCTGGACTCAGTGAGTCTTGCTTCTGTTTTTCACCCAGATACACTGGCAGAAAGTTAAGCCCCAGCAATTCCTCTGTGATGGAGACAGTCCAAATGTCTGGTCTGAATCCTGTCTTTGACACACACAACAAAATCTCTTTTGGGAGACATGGTTGATTGACTTTGACAGAGACTTCTGCTGCTGCTCTGTACTGGAGATGCAGTGGCCTGAACTTTGAGAGCTCTTTGTGGGCTTTTCCCAACACTGAAAGGAGGACAGTAAGCAAATCACCCTTACCAGAGGCCATGGTTGGTACTTTGGTGTAGTTTCCCATGAAAAGGATGATTACAGAGTATCTGAGATATTTGTCTGACTAGAGATGTTTGCTAAGCTGCTGTATAACACCACCACCATAAACCAGATGTCTGATTGCAGAACCTGCTCTGGACGTATGGTCAACCTACCAAAGGTCACACCATTAAAACAAACAGACTCATCCTCTCCCAGCAGCCGTCAGTATCAACAGCTCTGGAGCTAGGTGTAGGCCTGGCTGCCGTCTCCCCCTTGAACTTGAGTAGGTCTTGTGCATGCTGTCACAACTGATGTGAGTTCATATGTGCAACTCCCCTGCAATCTGGAAAACATTGTTTCCTTGCATTCATCTATCACCTCAGGCTCTTACAAATTTTTGGTCTCCTCCCCCCAAAGATCCTGGTGTCTGGGAGAGTGGCAGTTTCCACATTCAAGAATATTTGGGCAACACAAATCAGACTCCATTGGTGAAGTTAGGTGGGTAGGGAGGTGGGGGTGGATCTAGGAGATGTGGGTGGGTGAATATGATCAAAATACTTTGATGAAACTCAAAAAATTAATAAATTTATTTAAAAGTAGCCAAAACCAACAATAAATAGGTCCAAGACTGGAGAAATGGCTGAGAGTAAAAAGATTTTCCCAGTAACCTGAGTTTGGGATTAAGATCCATATGGCATTCAAACCTAGATCCTCTGGAAGGTTTCTTAACCATTGAGCCACTGCTCCAGCTCCAGAGGCAAGCCTGTATGCCTGCCTTGATTTATTTGATTTTATTGGTCTTTTGGAGCTAAGGTCTCCCTATAGTCCCAGTTGGCCTGGAACTCACATTGTAGATCAGGGTGACCTCAATTTCTCAGAGATCCACCTGCTTCTGCTTGCAATTTGCTGAGATCAAAGGCACCGCTGCCCCAGCCTGATGGGATTTTACAGAGTTCCTTAGCATTGCTCCATTGCATCTTCCGGCCGTCCACTCCCAGGGTTGGAAAACACATCCTCCGTCAAATCAAACACCTAAAACAGCTTCACCTTTCCAAAAAGATGCATCCAAGATAGTGAAGGCACCTTATCAAAAAATGAAATTTCTTAATACATGTCAATAATTATGTTGAGCAATCAGTCATGCATATCAACATTTTAAATTCATTTTTATGGGTATCAGGATCTACTAAAATTACCTGAGAAAAGAAACCAGTTGCTGTTATTTTTCTCCCTTGCCAGGGATACGTCGGCAAGAAAAGATTTGTCATAAGCAGTTTCAGGCTAATGGCTGGAATGGCTGCTGTTTTTAAACTGGTAACAAAAATTAAAATACTTAACTTACTTTTTAGTATTTCACTTATTTTTATTTTATGTCTACGTATGTATTTCTTGCATGTGTGTAAGTGCACTCATGTTGTGCAATACCCATGAAGGTCAGAAAAAGGCATCGGATCTCCTGGTACTGGAATTACCGATGATTGCTACCAGCCATGTGGGTGCTGGAAACTGAACCTAGGTCCTCTGTAAGAGCAGCCAGTGCTCTTAGCTGCTGAGCCATCTCTCTAGCCTTCCAACTTAACTTGTTTTAACTTGATACATAGCTAACAAGGGCACATGTTCAGCCTTGGGCCAGAAGCCATACCATGTCCTCCATAAGCAATTAAAGGTAATTCATAATATTTTTAATGACAAAATGGACTGATAGATTTAGCTCAGTAGTGGAGCACTTGCCTAGCAGAGGGGTTGGAAGTTCTGGGTAGTATCTTAGAGAAAGATGAATGCGTAGGGAATATTGATATTATTAGTACTTTAGCTATATATACAACTGTGACAGTCACCAGCTCTGTGAGTATTTGGGCATTCCAGTCATCATTCCCTCCATGTTTTCTTGTATTCCTTTGGGCATCCAGAGTAAATGCAGAAGCAGAATCCTTTCAATTATTTCACTCAAGTGGATAGAAGAATGTAGTAATTTGAAGATTATTATTTCCATCATGATCTGAAGATAGATAGGGACTTAATGAAATGGTCATTGCGGTAATAGTTCTGTTTTTGAGCGAAATGTGAGGCAGAGTCCATTGCTGCCCAGTAAGCAACCAGCACTCTGTGAGTACTCAAACTCAGCATAAATTATTATTCAAACGCCATGCTGTTTCCTGGTTGATGTGGAGAAGGCTTATGTGAGTCAAAAATCACTTTCTTCATTAAAAAAAAGCTTTTAGAATGAGCCTATGAAAAAGAATTCACTTCTCTACCTCCTGTTTTCTTGAAATACATTTCACAGTAGTTTTACCTCCTCCTGGCATTAAGCATATTTTGTAAGCATTCTTAGATCAGTGTCATGCTTCACAATATGTGATGTTTTACCACTGTGTTAAGGGATGATCAAAGGTAATTGTCTAAAATTTTTTAAAGTTTTTTTTATATTTAATTATGTTTTTACATGTGTGATTGCTTATGTGTTCGTGTGTGTGTATGTGTGTGTGCATGTGAGTGTATGTGCCCTCAGGGTTCAGAAGAGGGTGTCAGATACTCTGGAGGTAGAATCACAGACAGTTGTGAGCAATCAGTCGTGGGTACTAGAAATGGAACTTGACCCTCTGCAAGAGCAGAAGTACTTTTTACTACATATCTACTTCTTCAGCACCTTCTGTTTAAAATTTAAAATAACTTAAAATTTTATTGTATCAATAATGTATGGAGTGTTGTTATTGTTGTTGTTTTTGAGACGTGTCTTGCTACGTAGATTTAGTTGGCTTGCAAATCACTATGTAGGTCATGCTGGCCTTAGTCTTACAGAGATCTGCCTGCCTCTGCCTCCTGAGTGCAGGAATTAAAGTCATGCAACATCAGACCAAGCTCAAGAATTTCTTTTAAATGAGGTTTATGTGAGGACGCACCATCTTATTTGCCATGTAAACATAGGTAATGTATTGATTTAAACAGAGAAAAGTATCCTAACCTTAATAAATTGTTTTATAAATATTTTATTTTGTATTTTTATTTTATATGTATGAGTATATTACCTGCATGCAGGTAGATGAACCCATATCGTGCAATGCCCACGGAGTTAAGAAGAGGGTGTTGGATCCTCTGGAAGTGGAGTTACTGATAGTTGTTAGCCACTATGTGGGTGCTGGGAATCGAACCCAAATTGTCTGCAAGAGCAACCAATGCTGTTGATCGCTGACCCATCTTTCCATTCCCAATATATTGAGTTTTAATCACATTGAAATCGTCAGTTTGTATGATCCAAAAGATTGAACAACAATGTGGCAGGCGTCTCCCGGTCTCAAGCTAAAGGCAAAGCTAGTACTTTGAGGTGAATATTATTACTTCCTTGAAGCATTTAATGGATCAAATTTGTGATTAAAACGGAAGTGCCAGGTGCCAGGAACTTATGCAAATGATACTGTAGATTTTCCGGCATCAGTTCAGTGTACCTCTTATGGTTTGGATATAGAGTAGCCTCAGAACTTCATGTGTTGGGCTTCAACTGGTATCATCAATGAGATGTGGTTTGATAATGGGAGCCTAAACAGCAATGTATCAATCCATGGATGACTTCAGAGATGAGTGGACTATACAGAGGTGGGACTCACTGAAGACAGAAAGTGACTTACGGTGCTCTCTGGAAGGCCATGTTTTATCCCTGGTTCCTTGCTGTACCCATCTCTCTTCCTCCTGTCTGGCCGGATGTAAACATCTTTGCTCTCTGCAGCCCTTAGTGCTAGGATGCTTTGCCTCAACACAGGTCTACAGCCATGGAATGAGGGACTGTGGACTGAACTTCAAAACTGTAAGCCAAAACTCCTTCAAGGTTTTTTTTTTTTATCAAATATTTTGTCACCACAGTGAAAAATTGACTACTGCAGTATTTAAGATGACAGTCTCTCTCTCTCTTTCTCTCTCTCTCTCTCTCTCTCTCTCTCTCTCTCTTTCTCTCTCTGCATATTCATATGTCTGCAGGTACAAATGTGTGTACAGGTATATATATATACTTCTGTGCTAATCCTTAAGAGCTACATATCTTGTCTTTTTGAGACAGAGTCTTTCACTTGACCTGAAACAAAGCTGTGTTCATGGGTCAGTGAGCCCCATGAATGTGTCTGACTTTGCTTCCCAAGCAACGGGATTACAAGTGCATACCAGAATGTCTGGCTTTTTAAATGGATTTTTGAGTTTGGACTCAGGTCCTTCTGCTTGCAAGGCAAGCACTTCACCACCTGAGCTAACTCCTGAGAACCAACGTTTACATATTTTAACTTTATGCCTCATTTAAAATATTTCCACTGGAAATACCAAAATAATACAATAACGTGAAAATCTCTAAGTGTAGCAAATATCAAGATGCCAGAAAAAAATTATTTTAAGATATTTACAAAGTGAAAGAACCATCAACAAGAACAAGATTCTCTGCAAGGAAAGAAAAGCCTGTGTGAACACACAAGGTAGGGGTCACAGTGTGCAAAACACCAGCCCTCCTTTAGTTCCCATCACTGGAATCTGAGCCAAAGGTATCACATGGGCTGTGATGGCAGAGTATGGGTTGAACTCATCCCCCCGTCCCCAGATTCATATCAAATGCAAGTCCGTTCTACCGGACAACTCTGCCTTGATGTTGCCTCAGGCTCCCGTTGCCATGCATGGCATTTCAATGAGTCAGAGCAGTGCCACTACAGTTGGCTCTGAATGAAAGCAACGGTGCCGCTCCAAAGAATGCCACCGACCCAGCGAAGGCTGCTGCTCTGAGAGGGCAGAAAGACATGATTTGGCAGGAAGGGGAAGCGCTGTTTGGGCTCTTTCAGGCTATAGCTCCCTTGGTACCCCACCCTGGCAACAAAAAGACAGTAGTTCTGAAACATGTCCTTCACTCTTTTGTCTGGTCCTGAAATATTTGAACAGGGATCAGCGTAATCTCTGGTAGATCCCATCTCAAATCCCAAAGCTGGAAAAGAATTTTTCACTGTTTGTACTCTGTAAAGGTGAAAAATATTGGACATATGCAAAGACAGGATTTAGGAAGAGAGTTAATCTCAGGCTTCAAACCATTGCCACATATAAGGTAGAGTTAGCATTTCTTTTATCTGGCTAATTTTAGTTGTCACTTAATGGACACCCAATCTCTGTGTGTGTGTGTGTGTGTGTGTGTGTGTGTGTGGTGTGTGTGTGTGTGTGTGTTTGTGTGTGTGTTTGTGTGTGTGTGTCTGAGTGTCTGTGTGTGTCTTCATGTGCACGTGTGAGTCTGTGTGTGTATATATATATAAATGTACAGGGTACACTTATATGTGCAGGTATGTGTACACATGCGTCCATGTGCATGTGGAGTTCAAGGGACAGTATTGGTGCCATTCCTTAGACAGTATCCACCATGATTTCACCAGATAGTATCTTTCCCTGGAATGGAGTTCGCCGGTTAGCCTAGGCTGCATGGACTGTGAGCTGAGGTATGTGCTTGCCTCACCAGTGGTGTGATTACTTGCTCATGCTTCCATGACCAGCTTTGTATGTTTGATGTGGGTTCTGGTGTTTGAACTCAAGTACCCATGATTTTAAGCAAACACGTTGCCAGCCATTCTTAACTTTTTGTTCTAAATTCTTTGTCCTCCCAGGAGCTCTCTGATGCTGTAGCAGGAGTGCAGGGTGATCTGGGAAAGTATTCCTTAGCACGTTAACTGCTTTTTACAATGTTGTGACAAAATGCTTGACAGAGGAAATGTAATGGAAGGTTTATTTTGACTCACCATTTAAGCACATTTGAGTCCATCCATCACGACAGAAAAGGCAATGTGGGGTAGCTTCGTCAGGGGCACAGGGAGGTGTGCCTGTGAAGCTTATTCACATGGTATAGATCAGGAGGCAGTGACAGTTGTCTGAAGCCAGAAGCAGGTATAACACTCAAAGCCCTGCTCTAGGGTCCTATCACCAACAGCTAGGATCTACCTTCTGAAGGTTCTAGAGCCTCCCAAAATGGCACCACCAGCTGAGAAACAAGAACTTGAAAGAGGAACCTGTATAGGGCTCCTCTTTCAGATTTAAGCCGTCATTCTCAGAAAAAAGCCTGTGAACAGAGCCATGATGGGAAGAACGTACTAGGTGATGATATTTTGGAAGGTCATTCTAGACAGAGAAGTCGAAAAGGTGACGACATTAATTCAGGAATGACCTAGGCATAACTTAGAGGCAAATGAAGTGAAATGGCTTCAGGGAACTGCAGACAAAGAGGAAAGGAAAAGATGAGCTCGGCATCAGGGAGGGAGCGCACAGGTTGGATGGGGTAGGAGAAGTGATGCAGCATTACAGAGTTTTTAAGGTTAGTTGAATCTGTACAACTGTTCTCAAGCAGGAGATGTGTGATGTGATTCATATGTTTAAATATCCAGGCTTCTGTATAAAGAGGGAAGAAAGAGGTGGAGTAAGGTTGCTATGGAAGAAGCAGTTGCCATTGGCCCACTGAGACATGAGTGTGGTAGGTTGGAACAGAAACTACAAAGATGGATTATGCACTTATATCAGAGAATGCAAAGAGTGTCTGAATGTGTGTTAAGAGATACAGGTTGGAGAGGAAAAAGAAATCAAGATGACTTTCCTCCTAGCCAACTCTCATTTACTGAGAAATGGAAATGAGGAAGAGACAGATTTGGGGATGAGAGGAGAAACCTGGGTGTTCCAATAAGGTTTTAGTAATTTTAAGACAACATTTGAAACTTTTTGGGAGTGATCAGAATTGAAAATACTGTTTCAAGTTAATCAGTACATGCATAGTATTTTAAAAACCACTGAGTAAGTGAGAAACATGCTCAGCGGTTAAGAGCACTGGCTGCTTTTACAAAACAACTAAGTTCGAAACCCAGCACTCATATGGCGGCTAACAGCTGTCATAACCGCAGTTCCAGGGTATCCGATACACTCTTCTGTCCACCACTGGCACCGCACAAAACAGGTGCACTTACACACATGCAGGCATAACATTCACACAAATAAATAAGTTAGTAAATAAATAAATAAAATTTGAAAACCACCGAGCAAAAATAAACTGAGAGAAGAGAAATGAAAAAGGCTGGCCAAAGAGCTCCAGGCGGAAAAAACAAAACAAAACAAATAAACCCTTTTTTTTCAGAGAACTAGAGAACTGAAGGGTCAGAAAAGAATAGTAGGATGAGGGAAGCAGAAATGAAAGATGGAATAACCAAGGATAGAAAATCAGGTGGCCAAGAGGAGGCAGATAATGGCTCTGATAAATGAAGTCACTAACGCTGCCGAGGTTCTTACAAATTGAATTCATTGGTGACCTAAGAACCATTTCAAGAGTCAAGGAGTGAAAGTACTGTTAGATAACAGCAAAAGAGGTAGCCATTGCAGATGCTGGGCAGACAGTAAAGGGGGAATTATAATTGAGGTGCACTGTATTAAAATGTGTGTGTGTGTGTGTGTGTGTGTGTGTGTGTGTGTGTGTGGTGGCACACATATGGGAATAATTCAATGGAAAGAGAGACTAAAAATGTAGGAGAAGAAGGAGGCAATTTCAACCAGTGACAAGCAGAAATGGAGAGGAATTCAAAGGGGCAGGCTGGCTTCACTCTGGACCACAAACAGCTAATCTGCATTTGCTTGAGATGATGCAGTATTTGGGGAAAGAGGCATGTAAGCATGCCTGAGAAGGAAATGAAATTCATTCATATTTTAACTCTTTCCCTGTGAAACAGGAGATAAATTCCCCCAGAATCAACAAATATGTTGTGGTAAATTATAAATACAGTATTTTAAAAAGTATGAAATATTATGAACAGAGCTGACATATGGGGAATCTATTTGGGATTAAAAGAAACTTTGAGTTGAACTTTGAAAGACGCACAAGCATTAGCTAGGTGAGCCAGAAGAAAACTTCTTAAAGAGTAAAACTATTTAGGCCACTTAGTATGGCAGAGACTGGCAGAAAGAAAACACAAGGAAACAAAGGAAGAAAAGTAATATTATAAGATGTCAATAAGAGGCAGCGAAAATAAATGGGGATAGATTAAAGTATATAGAATAACATAATTCAACATTATGTCTTTTCTAAAAGATACTCCTAAAATAAAATATTACAGAACTGCTATAAAAAGGGCAAACAGTGTGGACAAAGAAATGCAGAAAAAGAAAAAGCAGATTGTAAGGCTAAAACCAGGTCATCGAATATCATTGATGAGCATTTTATCAAGACCAAATGTGCCATTTGCAGCTAAGACAGACCACAGAAGAATCTGAGAAATCAAAGCATTAAAATCAACATTTGAAAAGGTAATAAAAATCATGAAGCTGATAAAATTAAATTATAGTGCCATATACTGATGGAACTACCTGTTTCTGACACATTATGTTGTTCATAAAAAAAGATTTGCAAGTTTTAAGTATTAGTAACGACTTTTGTTTAGTATTTCTATAGTAAACTTTGGTGCTATATCAGAGATCCCCCAAATATCCATGGGATATTTGTAAAAAGTGCATAGATAATGTTACATAGAAATTGTCAGCAGATTTGGTTCAAGTAACAGGAAGCAGTTATTCTTGTGAAAAATAGCACTGAATAAAGATTTAGAAAGTGAAAATATAAGTCTTAGCTCTTCCAGTGACCCTTAATACACTGAATCTGAGTCATAAATGTGAGCTGAAAAATCCATCATTTTTGCTTCTGTTAACTCAGCTCCCAGATTCATTTTCTATTTCTTACTATTTGGACCAGAAACTTCCTCCAAAGACTCTTGTGTTTGAAAACTCAGTGCCCAAATACTGGCTGCTTTGGAAGCTTTTAGAAACCATGTGCCATGGTAGCAGAAGGGAGTTCTTGGGGCAGCCTTCAGATGGAGTCTGACTTTACCATCATTTTTGCTTCTGTTAACTCAGCTCCCAGATTCATTTTCTATTTCTTACTATTTGGACCAGAAACTTCCTCCAAAGACTCTTGTGTTTGAAAACTCAGTGCCCAAATACTGGCTGCTTTGGAAGCTTTTGGAAACCATGTGTCATGGTAGCAGAAGGGAGTTGTTGGGGCAGCCTTCAGATGGAGTCTGACTTTGGTAGAGAGGTCTATTCATTGATGGCTCAATCACTTTTCCTGAAGGATTTTCCCAGGCCCAACCAAGTTCCTCTCACTGTAGGTCTATCTGTCTTTCTTCCTGTAATGACCTCTCCACAATTACTCCCTGCTCCACAGTACTATATATTGTATTATTCATTTTTTGTCATCTGAAATCCTCTCATTTATTTAATTAGTTGTTTTAGTTTTTCTTGTTGCTGTGATAAAATATCTTGTCAAAAGCAACTTAAGGGAGAAAGAATTTATCGTGACTTACGGTCCATCATGATGAAGAAGGCACAGAAGAGAGAGCACCGAGGTTGATCACAACATTGCACACATGGCTACAAGCAGAGAGAGGGAAAGTGAAGGTGGGCTGTACCGTGTGGAAGTCCATTCCCTCTGACATACTTTCTCCAGCAAGGCTCCACCTCCTAAAAGTTCCAAAATCTTCACAAATAGTGCCATCATCTGGGGACTCAGGGTTCAAACACTGACTTACTAGGGACACTTCTCACTCAAACCACAGCAGTTATTAAGTTCTTTGGTTACTTGTAATTTCACATGTATCCCAAGCCAGGTCTATGGGAAGAGTGCGTTGTACGTTGCTGTATGAGTCCCTAAAATAAGATTTTAAGCTTAAAGCCCTCAAATGCATCTTCTTCCAACATGGGATGTTCGATTCAGAGACACTGTAACTTAAATCAAGTTTAAAACGCAAGTTCATTTCCCCCGATACCATTCCCATCTCAACCATTTCTTCTCTGGCTCAGTCATCTCAGTGATGCTTTTCTTGGTGCAACTGCTCAGTAGTCAACTGAACCATCTCTTTTCTTGACTGCCATTCTCAAGGTAAGATTTACTCTCACTTGATTTCCATTACAAAAGGCCTTTCTGCCTTGTCTGGAAGCATCAGCTTGCTCCCCTGTTGGCAGAGGCTGGTGTTTCTGCCTCATGGCCCCAGCCTGCCCCAGATTTAGATTCTCAACTCTCTAGACTGACAGGCTGAGATGTGTCCACTGCTCTCATTCAATTGCTGGAGGACTCCACTAACCACATCAGATACAGGACCTAATGAAATGACACATGCTTCTGGATCAACGTCTCCTCCCACCAGTCTTAAAGATTAGATCGGCTTTAGGTGCTCCCTTTGGATGTTGGAACCAAGGCCACAGCTCACGATTGGTGTTTGCTGGAGCTGGGCGCTGAGCGAGAGACTGCAACCTTTCTTGATAGCCCTCTTGTTCTTGCCATTCATTGATATATAATGTGAGCTTTTCCATTCTCATCCTCTCCTCTTGTTCTGCTTGTTGCTGGTTCCAATGATTTGCAGCAAGTTGCGATGACATGGGCACATTAAGAATCTTAAACTGCTGTTTATTGCCTTTTTTTTTGTTAACATGACAAATGACATCATGTCTGCAGACTCTCTCTCTCCTTCCGCCACCCACAAAGTGGGGGCTCTTTCTTCAGGTGGCTTTGGAGAGGCAACGGAATAGCAACATCAGGTTGGTGCACTTTCACAGATTTGCCACTTCGTTGCTGAAGGTTTTCTAGCATCATTTTATCCAGATCTTACAGTAGAAAAGTATAGCACAGAGCAAGCTGTAAAATCTAGTAAAAACTTACATGCAGGAAAACAAAATGATGAAAGATGTCCAAATACCAGCCATTCCTCCAGGAAGGGTTTTATTTAGGATTTTGTTTCAAGAGGGGCAAGGGATGAGGGAGAAAAGTCTGTTTTACCCATCAGAGTCAGTGATATAAAATCGCCTATTACAGTGAAAGACAAATGTGAAGACTGTTAGTATACAAAGTGCATTAATTCAGGTGGCTTAGAAAAGACTGTCACCAGCCTAAGATTGGGGATATAGTTGAGCCCGTCATAAGTATTATTGAAAGTATCAGCATGTCACAGAAAATGATGGAAGGACAACAAAAAGTGGATCAGAATATTTTGTTGACCTTCGTGGGTTTACAGCCTCTGTCTCTAAACAAAATATGGAAACAAGTAGAGCTTTAACTTTGCTTTTGTTTTCGTTCTGTTTTGTTTTCTTTACCCCACTAAATAGAAAGGAGGGTTCTTAGTCTGTTTCTGACAATCTGTTCATTTATTAGGATAGGGGTCTTTTGTCTGCTTTCCAGTAGGCAGAGTCATTTAGTTAAAGAACAACATTTGTATGCTATCACTTGATTACATCTTTTTTTCCTATTTTGCATTTTTCTTTTACCATGTTTCAGTTTCTGCATGTAGGTTTAAATAAGAAACAAAACTTGTAAAGTTGTAACATTTCACACAGAAATGCTGCTCAGTCTTCACCAGCTTCAGAAATCTGACCTTTGCCAATGCTGCAATAAAGTGCTGTAATTGGGGGGGGGGAGTTCACGGAGAAATAGTGAAATATTTATTGTATTACTCTAATAAGAAAACTAAGAATCAACAGTAAGAATAAGCAAGGTGAGGCTGGAGTTCCGGTTCAGTGGTTAAGACCATGTACTGCTCTTCCAGGGAGCTGAAGGTCAGTTTCCAGAACCGAATCTGTCAGGTAACAACAGCCTCCAGCTCTCCGAGATTTGCTGCCTTCTGCAGGCCTCCAAATGCATCGGCACATACAAGGCGTACAAACAGAGAGACACATATATAAATAAAAATAAATCTTTAAAGAATGACTTCAGTCACACACATATGATCTCACATTCAAAGTCACTCAGAAATGTACAGTGGATTCCATCCTTATTCTAATATCTAATCAAGTTCACTGACTCTCCATGTTTCATTTTCCAGCTCATCAGGAAGAACAGCATCACTGCACAGACCGGATCTAAAAATCAATCAACATATACTTATTGATTGCCTCTTTAGACGTTGAGCAGGATTAGATGATGTGGGAAATTAAAAAGTACAGCATGCAATGTTTGCTCAGCTTGTCAGAGGAGACCGGATGCTGTCTAACAATAACATTCATGGAGAACGATTGAAGTGCTAAGGAAAGTCATGAAAGACTATGGAGCACAGCCACCAGTAAGCTCTGTAGTAAGACCCAGACTTCAAAGGAGGCGCTACGAGATGTATGGACCTTGGCTTTGTGCACTGTAAATGTGAGAATGAGAATTTTACCTATAAGCACTTTCTTATTTTTTTTGCAACAAAATGTAGATTGAATTTTTAGCTTGAATCTTGCCAGAGAGCGAACTTCACTTATCCACCTAAAATTTTGTTTCTATTTTGCTAAGAGAATTAGTAAGTTTAAATGAGCATGTATTTATAAATACTCTTTCAGTTGGTACCTTTCAAGCTGGCCTTCAGTTTTTATTTTAGGTTCTCATTCTGATTCCTCCCCTTTAGTTCAGTATTTTTCCAATCTGCTTTTAATCAGTAAACACTTTTTCATGTTTTTGAAGGACTAAGTTTCAGAATGGTTTTTTAAAATCTAAAGTATTTTCATATTTTATAATTTAGCTTTCCTATGACTTTAAACAACAAAAATCTGCTTTAGAATTTGAAATACACTTGAATGGGGGAAAGTGAGTTTTATTGTAAGGGATTCTTCTGTCAGTCCGTGCACTCTTAGTGTTAGGTTAGGGTTTATTTATGTACAGATGCTATGTTTTCAAATATTATTAAGATTGCTGATCACTGGAATTTATGTGCAAATATTCTTTTGGAATCTTGTTTCCTACTTAAGATCAGGACTGTATATAACCTCTGAAGTGAGTGCCTTTGAGTGATGGGTAACAGCTGAGACTTGTCTCATGTACAGGAAACTGGAGGATCTGATGCTGAAGCTGGTAACAAAGTGTGTAAAAGAAAAACTTATTTCTGTCAAAAATGAGAGGTTCTTTAGTCTTGATCTGTATATGTTGACTTCTTCTGCTTATGGCTACCTTTGAAAATAGCTATATGGGGCTAGAGAGATGGCTCAGTGGTTAAGAACACTGGCTGCTCTTGCAGAGGAACCAGGGTCAGTTTCCAGTACCCACACAGAGGCTAACAACTACCCATAACTCCAGTTCCATGGGATCTGATACCTTCTTCTGGCCCCTCTGCAGGCACACATGTGGTGTACTTACATACATGTAGGTGAAACACTCATACATTTAAAATAAAATAAAACTAAAAAAAGAAAATAGCCACGTTAGTTTTCCTTTCAGAGTAAGTGCTTTTGTCTACATTTTAGCAGAAAATAACTTTGCAGTTGCAGTCAGTGAAATTGCACCGATGCTGGACGTTGAATCCATTTGAAAGTCAAAATGCAGGCAATAAAGATTAATAAGACCTTTTTGTAGAGAAGTAGCTGTAGTAGAGAAAGTGACGTGTTAAGGTTTAATCTGTGGAAATTTATAGGTTACTTTGAGGCTGGCAGGAACTAGGGACTGGGAACGAGCCCTGGACTGCTATAAATGTCTCCATATAAGAGGACGAGTGCTTTCACTAGTAATTTTACACTGAAATTTGGAGGTAAAAATAGCATGCCTTTGGTGTGTGGCTGTGTACATTTTCTTTTAAAGGTGCAGAATAAGATTCTTGGGTGTTCTTTCAACTCTACATTCTGAAAATGAA
>NW_008355468.1:1380492-1386669 GCF_000622305.1 Nannospalax galili | reverse complement strand
TTGGAGATTCCTCATAAAATTGGTTTCTGATGTCATGAAGAGATAGGTTTCATGTTTACATTTTCTGAAAGTGTAGTCTGAGGTCAACATTGATTGTAGGCAGTTAGGTGAAGAATAAATCTATTTGTTACCTTCCTTATTCAGTTTATTGTTAAAGTCTTTAACAAAAAAAAAATAAAAAAAAGCCGAATAAAGCAGGACTCTTATGTTATTGGCTTAAATTGAAATTCCTATGCTGATGGACTACTATTAGGAAATGGAGTCCTTGGCTAATGGTACAGCACATGATAATTTTTATTATAAGTATGATGACTTTATACTTAATGAGATAAGTGTGTATTTATGAATGTGGTTTAATGTAACTCTAATTCACCAATCAACATCTCTGAAAATCAAATACAAAAACACCAAAACCTTTAATAATTCTTTGGTTAGCTACCATCAAACCATTCTATCAAAAATCTTGGAAATACCTAGACTAGGTGGTACCTTGCTTTAATCCAAACTTGTGGGAGGTAGAAGAAGAAGCATCAGATGTTTAAAGCCATCTACACCTACATAGTGAATCTAAGGCACAGGGGCTACATATGACCCTGTCTTTTCTATTGAGTTTTTGTGTACTTCATACAAGAGTTCTTAATCAAGTTTAGAGCCCCCATCCATGCCCCCTCAGCCCCACACAACACCTCATGTATTCTGCCATCCGTGAGCATCCAGTCAAGCAATGGTACCCAGATGTCCTTTGGTGCAAGTTCATCCACTGGAGTCTAGTCAGCCTGTCTAGAGATCGTTGGTAAGGCTACTCTCCCTCACCCAGCTGTAATCAGTCTCCAACAGTTCCCACTCTAGGGCCGGCCCATCACCCATTTCTTTTGCTCCACTATGGACCCTTGGCTGATTGAGTAGTCACAGGTCCCGTGCTCAGTGCCACTATTGCCACAAATTCACATGTGCAAGCTTCCAGAGGCCTGAAAACCTCTGCTTCCCCATGTTCATAAACCAGTTCTGGCTCATACAATCGTTCTGCTTCCTCTTCTGCAATGGTCCCTGAACCATGGATGGGTAAGTTTTAATATAGAGTCCTATCCAAGGACACACTCTTCAGTTTCCTGTTCTTTAAAACCTGGCCAGTTGTGGCCTTCTGTGTGCATAGCACTCTGTTGTATAGGAAGCTTCAGTGGTGAGGATTGAAGAGGCATTAGTCTCCTCTCTACCCTTTGTTCCGCAATGTTCCATAAGCCTTAGATGTAGAGGTTCAACAGTAAATGTGTCACCTAAGACTGGACATTTCTCAAACATATATACTCTGTATATGAACAGTTGTGGGATTCTGCAGTAGCCTCCACCTGTTACAAAAAGAACTTTCTTTGATGAATGGTGTATGGTAAGCTTGTGTGTAAATATAAGGATCCATTTTTAGCATATGGTAAGAAATTTCATTTGTTTAGAGATATGACAGAGATAGGATTTTCTCTAGGATCTATGTCCTCGACAGCCATGTGTATTTGGCTGTGTTTACAATGTCACTCATGAGTTCGCTCCAATTGAGAGGGCTTTAAGTCCAATTAGATAGCTGTTGATTATCCTCCAGATAACAGAGCACCAATAGAGGTAGTTTGCTGTACTTGTTATGGCTATTAGGTTTTAGGGCTGGGTTGGACCACTAATTGACTTTCTCCCTTTGTAGTTTACATATTATCATCTAGCATTATGAAGGCAGATAGAAGGCACCCAGGTCAGTTCCTGCTCCTTTGCTCCAAATCCTGTATCTGAAGTATGCCCTGTCTTCAGCAGCAGGGTCTTATCTTCTAGTTTTGAAAGAGCTCTGGGATAACTGTGTTATTTTGGTAGTCTCTTGGACTAGTCTTACCAACTATACAAAGGGAGGTCTCTCCTGTCTGGCACTGTGTTCTTTGCCGTACAGACCCCAGGTATAACATATGCACTAATGTTCAGATACCGCATGTACATTTCTTAGAGAGGCACCAAATAATTTCAGAATATAAGTGATTCATTTTATAAGCAAATTTTATGTGATAGCTTCTTTTAAATACTAATAGCAAAGCCTCCCTTAATGGTAATTTAGTGCTCATTCTATGTTTAGCTGTTATAGATACTAGGAATGCAACCTCAATAAGTCCCTCTTTATTCCTGATCTTTCAAGTTAGACAAATTATTACTATGGCTCTTTTTTTTTTTTTTTTTTTTTGGTCTTTTTGAGACAGGGTCTCCCTGTAGCCCCAGCTGTCCTGGATTCCCTATGGAGACCAGGCTGACCTCAAACTCACAGAGATCTACCTACCTCTGCCTCATGAGTGCTGGGATTAAAGACATGTGCCACCATGCCCGGCCCTACTATTCATCTTTTACTGCTTAAGTTTTAACATACTGTGCCAGTCAAAGCCTAGTGCTAAAACAGGGGAAACTGACTAATGAGTTAAGTGGAAGAATTCCAGTGAGCTGGAAACTCTGGGTTAGAGAGGATGTCTCCAATTGCTATGTCCAAATTTATGTCAAAAGAACAGGTCCAGCAGAACAGTTCTGTGCAGGGTCAGCCTGCCAACTCCACACGACGGCCCTTCAATCTGCAGCTTCTGAGAAGTGAATGGAATGTTTACCCATCAGCTATCCTTCTTCGATGGACTTCCTAGCGATCTTGATGTTTCGTATCATTGGCTTCTGGTCCAAGGCCTGTGCAGGTTGCAAACAATTGGAAGAATCTAGGTCAGCTGATTGAGAGGAACTCCTGCAGTTCCAGAGTGCTTGGCCTCATGAGATAGGAGGAACCTTAAACAGAGGAAGCAGGGTTACTATCCCAAAGTGGTGCGTAAGCGAAAAACTGAAATGGCAAATGTTAGGTTCTTGTAAATTATCTAATGAAGTTTTGATGCAGTGCTAAAATTGTGATAATTTGAAACATGACATAGTTGTATGCAAATATTACAGTATAAGTAATCTTTTCCTGTGCCTCTGACCCTGAACTATCATTCATACTCACACGGGCATACACACACACACACACACACACACACACACACATACGCACACACACATTTCTTGGCTTTCTTGTTTTTCTTTTTAATCCCAGGATGTGCTGTGGTATAGCTGTGTTATATTCTGAAGTAGACACATTTACTGATTTCTCTATTTCATCACTTTCATATATGCAAAAATGAATATTGTTTTATTTTTTCTCCAATATATATTGTGTGTGTGTGTGTGTGTGTGTGTGTCTGTGTGTAGTGTATGCATATTTGGTGCCTTCCTCTTCCACATTCCTCCTTATTGTTGTGATAGGTGTCTCATGAAACTGAAGCTCACTGTTTCAGATAGGCTGCATGGCCAATAGGCTCCCAGAATCTGCTTGTGTCTGCACCCTAAAATTCTCAGGTTACAGGCATCCCCAGTCATGCAGTACATGCTTGGCTTTTTATTTTGGTGCTGGGGATTTGAACATAGATCTTGCTTTTATAGCAGGTGTTCTTGCCCACTAGCCCCATTTGATTTTTTTCAATTTATTATTATAAATTAAAAGACTTAAAATTGTTCTAGAATTATATTCACATTGGTTGAGTAGAGTCCTCAACATTCTCGACCTTTTATTTTAGCCAGACAAAAAAGCAGTTCATAAAAATAAATAATTTTTTCAATTCAGTTAGCTTTGATTCCTTATATTAGTACTTAATATGTATGTCACATAGCCACAGAACAATTTGTAAGAACACTTATAATTTATGTATGTTCAAGTTCATAAAATTTCAAATATGCCAATATCTGTTGCAAATACATTAAAATGACTTAAACCTGCCACTTTCCATACATCATAAGGAGTTCATTGCCTGTTGATGTGCCTAAATTTGAATAAATATTCTACTAAAATCTGAAAATACATTCTCAACTTCATTAGGCACATTCAGAAATAATATACTGCTTTGATTCTTGGCAAAAGCATCCACTTTAAAAAGCAATATATTACAGTAATGATCGTGGTAAACCTGGGGTTTCTGTTCAAAGAATTGCTATCTCCAAAGACTGTTGTACCTACACTGACGTTTTTGCAACTATTGTGATAATAGTGAAAACCAGAAATGGCACCAATATCAATATGTAAAAAATAGATGGTAGAGTCTTTCTTATTTATTTATTTATTTTTTTATTTTATGTGTATGAGCGTATGTAAGTGCACCCATGTCATGCAGTGCCCATGGAGGACAGAAGAGGGCATCAAATCTCCTGGAACTGGAGTTAAAGATGGTTATTAGCTACCATGTGGGTGCTGGGATTCAAACCCAGGACTTCTGTAAAAGCAACCAGAGCTCTTAACCACTGAGGCATGTCTCCAACCCTGACAATAAATTCTTGATTGATAAAGCATAAAACCAAAGAGCACTGAAAATGGGCAAACTATACCTACTCATATCATGCTCAAAGAATCCCAAGTGCATATGTGTTAAAAGAACCCATTCCAGAAATTTATATGTGTAGCATGTTAAATTTATATATAGCTTAAAACTAAGAGAATCCCATTTCATTTTGTGATATATCAATAATGGCAGGCTGGGCCAAACAAGTGATCCTTGCTTATAATCAGAGCACTATGGAAGATAAAGCTAGAGGATCACAATTTTAAGTAGAGCCTGGAATACACAGAAAGTTCAGAACCAACCTAGGCTCACAGTGAAACTCTTCCTCCAAAAACAACCAACCAACCAACCAACCAGCCAAACTGCCAAACAAGCCAATAAAAAATGTAAAGTTGGCCCTTGGTGCAAAATGCTTGACCAGATAGGACTTAACATATATGACAGAATACCTGAAATCTGGGGGGAGGGCTAAGGGGCATGGGGGTTATATTGTGTAAGATGTATTATATGAAATGCACAAAACAATAAAAATATTAAAAATGGCAGAAAATAAAGACAATTTTAAGCAACAACAAAGCAAAATTGTAAAATAATTACAAGGGAAATATTTATAAAAATTTATGTGCTGTAGGACTTAAGGATAGGATCTGATCAGAAGTTGATACTCAAGTCCTCTAAGGTATTAAGCAATGCTCAAGTTTTTTTGAAAATCTGTAGTTTTAGATAGATCATTAAATTTATACCATAAACGCAAGTTTCTCATTTTTTTTTATTATATAGCATAACGATATTTAACAAAATAAGCCAGAAAATGGCAAGGTTTCAAGGACAATGCTTTGTGCCAAAATCCATAATCTTATCAACCCTTGATTCTAGATGAATCCAAACATCCCTAATTCTGTATGGGGTCCTTAGGAAGAAATGAGAATTCTGCATAATTGTTTCCTTTCCATACAATCCTGTTTGCTACCCTTTCCTGACACTAAGGAAAAGCAGTAGCTTTGACAGCTTGACCCCAGTTCCTATCTGCTGAGGAAGTCATTTCTGTCCAGTACTATACCCACAACATTGCGTATTTTGTACAGTCTCTGATTTCCATTTATTTTCCTAAAGTCTTTCCATCTTTTAAATCATAGGCAAGGCAGGCAATTTGTAGAGACGTATTTGTGCATTTATTATTGTTATATTATTACATATAAAATATATAACTTTATACATTGGTTCATATATATTATAATTATTGTTATATTACAGTGTTATTGTTAATTATCAACTAAAATTATTGTTTTACTTATTATCTGACAGTATTGATAGACCTTTTTTCCTACAAGAATAAAAACAATGTTTTTTCAAATTTAGAGACAGAGTACTTAACTCTGTCTTTACATTATCATGTTGACAGATTTTAAAAATGAGTGCTGAATACACACACACACACACACACACACACACACACACACTGAATTTGAGATGCCAAAACAGAGACAGAGAGACAAAAACAGAGAGAAGAGACAGAGAGACAAAGACAGAATTCACAATAAATTGCTTATGCTGTCTTTACTTTCCATGACACTAAACTGGCAGTCAGGCCTTACCCACAGGGACTCTGCGGCCTGCATCTTCAGTACAGTCTTTCATTGGACTCATCGTAAGCCAGTAACCAAATTCTAGTAACTTGCCAGCATTATAACAAAGCACTCTTGGATCAAACTTTAAATAATTTTACTGTAAGTTGTTGAAACAACATGTATTTTACACACATATAAGTATTAACATACAAACTTTTCCCCCAAATGGTACTATATATTGTAAA
>NW_008355468.1:1370330-1380454 GCF_000622305.1 Nannospalax galili | reverse complement strand
ATATATATTAAAACAATGAGCATTGTTGTCCCAGCTCTGGAACTAATTAGATGAAGAAATTAGAAATTTTGCTTCATCACTTCAGGGTCTGTTTTTCCTTCATTAAACTGAAGAATGTATACTGTAAAAGAATGTATACTGAATGTATACTGTAAAAGACAGGCCATTTGTGCTCAATAGACACTTTCAAGTTGGTTGGTTACAAAATGTTAAAATATTCTAAATTAATTATCCACACTTTAAAATTGGAGGATAAAATATCAGGAAATGCACTGTCCTGGACATCTCTGCTTTATTTCAACTTGGTGTCTGTGGCCCCCCAGGAGTGTGAAATCAACTTAGATCCAGGTCTCCACTGAACTTTCATAACCCACCACTGATCAGATATCAGCTATGTCTTTAGATAACTTCCAAACCTGTTTTTTTCCTCTGTTCCCTAAGCATCCTTATTGTTCACCAGAAATCTCTGTTGTTTTTATAACTACAGTTTCTCTTATTATAACAATGTGATATAATAAATAATATAATAAATAATAAACTGCTTTTATTCCATTTGTTGCAAACATTATTTTCTTGGTAGTTTCCTAATCTTTACTGAAATTAGATAGAACTACATTCTAAGTCACTATCTGTCCCCAAAGAAATACAAGAATGCACTGAAATCACTGTACACTGGGGATCAGTGTCAGCCCTACTTGACAGAAATCTCTAATAAAGAGTCTAGATTCAGTAGATTTTAAAACAATTACCTTAAATAATACATGTTTCCAGGAAGCCGAAGGAACACTGTCCTAAATGACCGTATATCAGCATGAAAGAATGAATTCATTCCAGCTTATAAAGACACTTGTATTCAGTTCTCTTTAACTCTTCATACATAGGTTTTCCATCTGCTCAAAAAGACATTAATTTTCATGAACAATTTTTATCAACTTCAGTGTTAGACTTAATGATCAAGGGCCTTGTAACACAATGAAGTAGAACATTCTGGGAAGGAAAACTGGAAAGGAAAAGTTCATGTTGGCAGTTTTTTTTTAAAGAACATATTTCAGGGGCTAGAGAGCTAGCTCAGCAGTTGAGTGCCCTCAGAGGTCAAAGATGGTGACAGATTCCCTGGAGCTGGAATTACAGGCTATTATGATTCTCCTGGCATGGGTACTTGGAACTGAACTCAGGTCCTCTGCAAGAGCAGCAAATGCTCATAACTTGCTGAGCCATTTCTCCAGCCCCCTCTCTTAAGACTGAATCATAAGATAGCTCATAATGTCCAAAATATATGGAACATTTGACATAGTAAATGTTTGTGTTTTGCTAATCATTATGAATGAAGTTTTAATCCTGCTGAGATATATGTTCAGGCACTTATAAATGACTGATCTATCTTCATCAGATCTTTTATT
The DNA here is from genome assembly GCF_000622305.1 of Nannospalax galili. Taxonomy (NCBI): domain Eukaryota; kingdom Metazoa; phylum Chordata; class Mammalia; order Rodentia; family Spalacidae; genus Nannospalax; species Nannospalax galili. Next base: position 1,379,054 of record NW_008355468.1, on the reverse strand, counting down.
GATACAGTAAAGATTATAAACACACACACACACAAAGAGACAGAGAGAGAGAGAGAGAGGGAGAGGAATAAAATGGGAATCAGAGACGTATTAGAATCAGGTTTAGTTAGGATGAAAGGTGCTACAACAGTTTAAATCAGGCTAGTTAAGAACTGATTTACATGGGTATTCTTAATCTTGTATTTAAAAAATATTTTATTATTATTTTTTTTATGTGTATGAGTGTATTGCCTGCATGTACCTAAGTGCACTCGTGTTGTGCAGTGCCTGCGGAGGACAGAAGAGGCCTTCGGATCCCCTGGAACTGGAGTTACGGAAAGTTGTTAGCAGCCATGTGGGTGCTGGAATTTGAACCCGGGTCTTCTGCAAGAGCAACCAGTGTTCTTAACTGCTGAGCCATCTCTCCAGCCCCTGAATCCTGTATTCATGCATTTTAGTGATCCCGTCTCAGTTCTATTGGAGGAGATACAAATATGGCTTTATTTCAAATTAATATTTTAGACACATGGGGCAGGCAGGGAAGGGAAGTGACTGTTTCTTGGAGGGGTGAGATGGTGCTGAGCAGTGCCTGCCAGTTACTCAGGTTTAGGGAGCAGACAAGGAGAGGTTAGAGAATCCTGTACTACAGGAGGAAATAAGACAGGAGCAGCTGCTGGTATTTTAATACACCCAGTAGTAATCAAGGCTCAGTCAGTTGCTAATATTTTTAACTGTCAAATTAGCAGCTTCCATTTGAGGAAGAATACACAAAGGGCCAGATGGAAGCACATGGAAAAGGAAAGGCCACAGCGCTTCCCCAATCTGTGTGTCCTGCTTCATCTTCCTCCTCTATTCATCATTCCATCTTTTAAAAAAAACTATTTTATCTGTTTTTTTTGGTTTTATGTGTATGAGTGTATTGACTGCATGCATGCAAGTGCACCCACATCATGCAGTATCCCTGGATGTCAGAAGAGGGGTTATGGATGGTTGTTAACCTCCATGTGGGCCCTGGGAACTGAACTCAGGTCCTCTGCAAGAACAGTCTGTGCTCTTAACCACTGGGCCATCTCTCCAGCTCCTCTTCCTTTGAGCCTTTAGATTTGGAGGAAAATCTAAAGGTCTGGGAAATGAAACTCTTCTTCATCCTTTACTAGCTGGATTATAGAAGTGGGAGAGTGGAATTGAAGTTCTTTTTTTTTTCATGTGGGATTCCAATAATTCAAATGTATAATACAGTTTCATTACAGGCAGCCTCATGTCCTCAATACACCATCTCAAAAATCCACTTTTATTTTTACATACTAATTCTAATCATTCCATCACCACTGTGTTATCCTTCTCTGACAAGATTATACAATGGACCCTCTCTAAGAATATGGTTGAAATATGGATGAAACACACTTAGCAGCTGAGTAATATAGAGTTCTAGAACTTTCAGTTATCAAAGAGATATTAAAAAACGGACAAAGAGCATCTCTTTTCCCGTCTTGCACAATGACCTTCGCAAATTGAAGTCCTCATTTGTGACCATCAGGAACTCAGCATTCTTCCATATGCATGTAACTAAAGTGGAAGCATGGAACATGACGAGGAGTGCAGTCCCCACTAAGCCACATCCCTCTCTGCTCCTGACACAAGGCCAACACGAAAGTGAGGGTGTAAAGACAATCCATGTGACATTCTCTGAATGGAATTGCATAGGATGTTCACCAGCAGTTTCCCTACCTTCAAATAATACAACTAACAAACACTGCATCCCACCCTCTGTGAGACAAATGAAGGCCAGACAGTGAAGTGGACCCAGTATTGAGAAAAAATGAAGTTTGTTCAGTCTCCACAGCTGTGATGTCATTGATTCTAGGCCCCGTGATTTTCCATTGTTAATACAAAAGGGAGTATAATTAAGTATAATCTGGCCTGTTCTCATTCACACTCACACACACATGCACATACACACATTCATACACATTGTGAGGTATATACATACTTACACACATATGCACATATAATCCATGTGCTTATCCATATACACGCATATGAAAAATTACTTTCATCTTCTACAGCAAAGCAAATGAATTTAAAGAAGAAAGTCAGCAAGATCAAGGATCATTTCTATGGTCTGCTCAGTTCCTTTCTCCTCACAGTGCTGTATGCACCAGATAATGGTAATATTCAAATTCAGGCTGCAGAGATGAGTAAGAGGACATGAGAAATATTTTTATTCTCTTGGTAATGAATAGAATGACACAGATGCAAAATTGTACATTATTTTCTGCTAGACTTTTAGTTGCCATTGCTGTAGGCAAAGGATAAATTGAAGATGAGTCTAGAGAAGGTATTGTGTCATAATTTTATCACTTCTGTAATAATTTTATCACTTCTGTAAAGGGCTCTATCAGGAGCCAGGTGTGTGCAGTCTTGCTGATCATCTCTTGGAGCAGGCAGTTAAACTACAGAGCTGGACAGGAGGTCAGAACTTGAGAAGCCACCCACATCACAGCCGCTGATTCGCACGCAAAGTCCTGGCAATGACAAAGGAGCTAATGCTGCCTTCTGTGTGGCGTGGCACGTGGCCTACTTTGTAGACCCTTGAGAGCGGATAAGAAATTAATTATAGAATGATTAAGGAAAAGGAACATTTTCATAATTTGTGTTTGCTCTTTGCACCTTTTTCCTGATTTCCCCTATGGTTCTTATATCTGATCTGCTCTTTAAATAAACAGCGCCTTCTCTGCTTCTATGTGAACAGGGAAGTGTTTAAAAAATAAACTGTACCAAGGCAAAACTAAGATTCCCACATTCAACAGTCATTACAAAAATCTTTGTGTGGCAACAGCAAGCTGAATCTAAAAACATTAGCATTGTGTACTGTCCTAGTTTGTTCTTCATTGCTGTGACAAAACACTCTGACCAGTACCAACTTGGGGAGGAAAGGGTTTATTTGTCTTACATCTCCCAGGTCGCAGTTCATAAGGGAGCCCAAGGTAGGAACTCAGGGCAGGAATCTGGAGGCAGGAGCTGGAGCACAGACCGTGGAGGAACGCTGCTTACTGGCTTGCTCCCCTGGCCCCTGCTCAGCCTGCTTTCTTATCCAACACAGGCCCACCTGCCCAGGGGTGGCACCACCCACAGTGGGCTGGGCCCTCCCACATCGCTCATCAAGAAGATGCCCCTCAGACATGGCCACAGGCCAGTGCAATAGAGGAAATTTCCCGATTGAGGCTCCCTCAACCCAGGTGTGTCAAGTTGACACTAAAGCTATGCAGCACATGTACTAACCCCATTAAACTACACACAGGATCTGCTGTAACATGACATGTGTGATCCCCAAACCATTGAGTTACACAAAACTGCACAGCAAAATTCATAGGGCTTTGAGAGATGATGCTATGGGCACGACACTTCACAAACTTTGTCAATGACACATGAGAAACATACACACTAAGACGTGCAGTGCAGCTGTGTTCCTGTCGCCTGGCTAAGAATCTAGAAGACTCAGAGCCTTTCTATGGGAGAGCATGCTGCAATGAGGGACTGAAGCTTGCAAGGTATTGCAACTTGGAAGTAAAATTACAGGCACTGGGCAAAAGACGTACATGGGGATGTTCAAGACTATCCTACCCGTTTGAACTCAGCTAGGCATGGTTTGGTTTCTGTATTCCTGTAGTGTCTTTGTGGACACAATTGTACATAAGCAAATATACTTATATCTCCAAAGCTATAAATGTCTGGTGTATATGCCCATGCATTAATTGACTGAGAACAAGTTTGCATATTCACAATGTATTACAACGGACTACATTTAGTTATAGAAGTATTGGCAGTCTGATGAGAGAAGTGAATTATCTCCTATAAATATTCACATATAATAATTTTAATGTTAGCAATTAGGGTTGGGGTATAGCTCAGTTGGTAGACTCCTCACCTAGCATGCACAAAGTCTTCATTTCTGTCCCTATGCCCACATAAATCAGGTTTTGTGGCACAAGCCTGTAATCTCAGATCATGGGAGGTAGAGACAGGAAGATCAGAAATCCAATGTCATCTTGGACTATATTGTAAGTTCAGGATTGTCCTGGGATACAGGAGACCTTGTCTCAGAAAGGTGTATTTAATATGCCTACATTCATGCATATTGTATTTACAATAAATTATCCTTATTATCTCTGCCTCCAGTGACATGTTTAAAATTTATTTTGTATTACTAGATTCCTTCTTGCCTTTTCTTTGTGCTAATCATGACACAGTTTGGTACTTTGCAGTGATTTGATTGAATAAGGGAGTTTCAAGTTCATTCTCAAATATGTTTCCATAATAATGATTACCATTGTGTATTTTCAAATCCTGGCTTATTAACTATATTGCTTTTCTATACTTGTAGAGAGGCATGGCACTGTTCGGCAAATATGGGATAATGAGATTCCAGAGTGTTCTTTAGGGAGAAAAGCATTTGCTTAGGGAAACGCAAAACATAAAGGCATAATGACTGTGCAGGATTCCTTTGAAAGTGCTGTCTCCTTATGGTTAAAGTCCAAACCATGAATCTTATTTGCATCCATAAAATGTAAGAGGAAAAACATCTCCGATGTTAAATCTGAGCGGCACAAAACGTGCGAGTTTATATTGGAACAGGACCAAATTACAGGCTGCAAAGGGATAAATGTTGTAGATCACTAATGATCCAAAGGCAATTTAAGAGTAATCTAAACTTTTCTAGGTCTCAGCGCTCAGTAGGATTTATGCCTTCTTGCTGAAAATGAACAACTATATCATCATTGTACATTGCTATAAAGCAGGGGTTTTGATCTGGGGTCATTTTGGCACTCAAGGGCTATTTGGAAATTTATCTTTACAACTTTGGGGAGGAGCATACAATAATGGTCGACTAGGAAGAGGAGAGAGATGATGCAAAACATGCAAGAGTTTACAGACAACTCCCCAAAGAGAGAATTGTGTGAATCAAAAGGACAGCAGTGTCAGCATTGAAAAATGTGGCACAGAGGCAACAGGATTTTATTTATTTAAATAAACAACTGTTGAAGTTGAATAAAATATTTAACAATCCTGATCTATGCTGACAATATAGATTCTGTCATATAGGCTGGATCTGTAGCTTTGTGGTGGGAGGGGGGAGGCTATGGGAGGGTGCCATCAGGGAAGTGGGTCTATGGTCGAATAAGATGCACACACACACACACACACACACACACACACACACACAAAAAAAAAACCCAGATTCTGTGATGAAAATGCTGCTCAGAAAGAACTTTTGTTATATCATATGTAGGTTTCCAATGCTCTTTAAAAAACAGATCATACCCCACATTGTTTTGCTTTTATGATTATATCTTGTTTAGTAAAATTATGAGTAATATTAGTTATATCGATAAATAGCTTTCATGGACTGATTGCCATGAACCAGAAGGTTGTAAATTACATTGAATATTTTGGAAATTTTACTTTATCTAACTGCTGCCATAACCCATAGGGTTGATGCAATTTTTATAACTGTTAGAAAAGTGGAAAATGAGGTAGTATGTAACTAGTTACCACTGTGTGCCCATGAAACTTGGAGTGGAGAATGCATTGACTTACTTATGAAGCCATGTTCGAGAAACTTAGGATTATGGATTTCATATTCATTATATAACTCTATGTTGATATTCTGGGTATTACAACATTGTTTCTGGTTGTGTTTCATTGGCACATAGGAAATGGTATACTGCTCCGGCACGCTGTCACTTCAGTGTTCCATACAGACTCTTAAAGATTATGAAGACTCAGCAAAAAGTGTTCTTAAAAGGAAGAAGAATTCAGAAGGAAATAGTTTTCCAGAGGCTGAGAAAGTAATAGAATACCTCCTTGATGCCAAGTATGATTTTAACTGTTGCGTGTGTTATTCCAGCGATTTTCATAACACACTCTGAGATACCCTGACTATTGTTCTAATTTTAAAATTGAAACACTAAGGCACAAGAGGTTGAATAGTTGGTTCCTGCTGCACAGATAGCAAACAAGCAAGAAAGCATTTGTGTCTGCAGTAAAGATTCAGCTTCTGTGTTATTATTCACAGACAATGTCAGCATATAAAAGATGCTTAAGACCCAGTCAGTAGAACTGAATACTTAAGATATCTAGACTGTCAGGATAAATCACTTAGGAATTGAACCCATTTGATAATAATCAATATGTATGTAAATACACATGTATGACTATATGTATGTATGTGTGAGTGAGACAGAGAATGCAGGCACATATTCACTGTATCCTTAAATCTCATTGCCAGTAAGGTTCTAGGGGATAACGATGTGAGGATATTTGAGGTGATCATCTTATTCTGATGTCTGACAATAGATGCCAAGCTCAAGGTTGAAGCACCACCTTGAAGGAAGTTGTTCAGTAGTCTATGAAGTTGACAAAACAAAGATTTTAGTAACAGTTAGGTTTGGATGAAATCAGTGTTAATTTTTTCCATTTTAAAAATTCTGATTTTCACATTTGATGTATTTTATGACATCAATATCTGTTTATTTTACGGAGTAAATAGGAAGGTCAAAGAGCTGTGTGTGTAAGGAGCCTTAGCAAGCAACTATTTGGTATCTTCTGAGGTTGATTCCCAGACCATAAATAACCAATTTTGTCAGCTTGTGGTATAACCATCCACGTAATTCCTTCATAACAATGATGTAATGAAGACAACACACATCCATCTTAAGAATAAATGGCCAGGTCACTGAAGAGGTTTAACTTCAGAACATAGGAATTTTTATTGGAAAGGTCAAGGGATTTTTCCTCATTTTTATTGTTGTTTAAAATTTCATATAATGTGCTTTGATCCAGTTCACCCCACTGTTTCTTGACCTCTAATCTCTCTCTACCTATTATAAACCACTTTGCACTTCCAAATTCTGGTGTGCCCTTTTTAAAACCATTGAGTGTACTTAGTGCTGCCTGTATGTATGTACATGGGTATAGGACTATCTACGTAGGCACGGGTCACAGGCCACATTCCTGAAGAAAATGGACTCTCCCTCCTCCAGTAGACATCAGTTATCAATAACCTCTGAGTTAGGGGTGAGACTTACTAAGCACATCCCCTGCCCATGCTAGGATTGAGGCTGGCTTGATGTTGTGCAAGTCTTGCACATATAGTAACAGACTTAGTGAATTCATGACTGTAATGCATCTGTCCTGTCCAGCAAAGACTGCTTCCCTGAAGATGTCCCATACTTTGAGCTCCTACCAATAGTTCTGCTCTGTCTTCCATGATGATCTCTAAAGGTAATGTTTGCTGAATAAATGGACTTCTGGAGACTTAAAACTCTATGACTTCCTTGATGACCCATATCACTTACAAGTGGGCAATGTGCCTAGTATTTGCAAATATGTACTTAGCTATGGCATGGAGACTGGAGATGCTGGTATCATAAAAAGAAATAACTGTAATTCTCTTTTTTTAATTTTTAACAATTATTTGTTTAATAACCACACGCTTAGAAGGAACATTTCATTACAATAGCATTGACATATTTAATAACAATTTCCTGAGCTAAGATGCATCTCTTTCAAAATTGGCTGTAAATTTTTAGGTTTACCGTTGAATTAGTGCTATTATACAAAATTGTACTCAGTATAAACCCTATAGGACATAAAATTAAATGAGGTTTTAACATTTAAAAAATATCTCCATTTCGTTGTTAAAGTACACAGTTTCATACAGAAAAATTCATTTTAAGGCAATTGACATTAAGACATTTTCACATGCGTTTCTAATCTCTATATATCTGATTATTACTAGTCACAGTCCTTGGCATCTGAGCATGGTTATAAAGTCATCAGGTAGATTTCAATGGTAATGCTTTTCACATCTAATAATTATTAAGGATCAAAATTTTATGCTTTGAAGAATTATTTTTAATCACTTTTTAAAATTTTTAATAACTACATGATTAGAAGAAGCATTTCACTACAGCTTTAACATATTCAGTAACACACTCCAGAGCAAGAGTACATCTCTTTCACAAGTGGGTGAAAGTTTCTAGTTTCACAGTTGAGTTAATACAGTTACACAATATTGAAGTCAGTATAAGCCCTGTAAGACATAAAATTGAATGAGTTTTAAACCTTTAAAAAAGATCTCCATTTCACTTTAGAATATATTGTTTCTTGCAGAAAGACTCATTGTTTTTTCCACTAACACTGAGATGTTGGCACATGGCATCTCTAATCCGTATGTATCTATTACTAGTCATAATCGGTTGCACTTGGATCCTTGGTGCCTGTGTATGTCTATAAAGTCATTGGGTAGATTTCAATGGTAATGTTTATCACCACTGCTAATTAACATGAGGTAAATTTCCAAGCTTCCTCCTCAAATATAATACATTTTAAAAAGTTCGTTGATTTTTTTGTGTGTGTATGTATCACACAGAACATCCCAAACCATCTTACTCAACTATATACCAGTTTCTCAGATGGCACCCTCCCGTAGCCTCCCTTCCCCGATTAGAACCCTTGTAATCTGACATCCCTGCTACTATCTGCTGTGTTGTCAGCACCTGGCCAGTCCCCACTATTTGCACTTCAGGTGAATCTAGTCAGCCTACCTAGAGGTCTTTGTTTTAGGAGGGTCAGCTGTTCCTCATCTAGCAGTAATCAGTTGTCAATATTCCTTTGGATAAGATTGGGGTCTGCTGTTCATTTTCCCAGTTCTATGCTGGGTTACTATCTGGGAGTCCCTTT
>NW_008355468.1:1368178-1370031 GCF_000622305.1 Nannospalax galili | reverse complement strand
GTTGGCTTCACTTGGAAGCATGGAGGAAATGTTTCCTCTGCATTGACCCTCCTCTTTGTAGACTGGACACTGGTTCAAGTTCATCTGGTGGGGTCTCACGGCCTCCTTGATCAAGAGGACAAGGTGACCCGCCACAGTTACAGTACATTTTGAGAGATCCTCATAGTCCCCTGGAACTGAATCAACCTTGGAGGGCAAGGAATGAAAACTGTCCTTTAAGTCCTTCTGACCAGATTAGTATAGGCCTCAAACTATGGCTGTTAAACATCCAATAAGCTTAGTTCCACCAGTTTGTCAGTAGGTTGTAAGAGTAATATGGTTAACTCTGATTTTCAAAACTAGCTAGGCATTATTTATCTCTCGCGTTGTCTCATCCCTCCATTATGGTTTTCCCACTTAAGGTGCCCCCATTTCCCCCTTCTCCCTTAATAACACCCTTCTCCTATGGTCCTACCTCTCTTGAGCGCCTTCTTTCCCTTTATCCCCTAGTTTCCTTGTATAACCTTCCCTCCTGCCTCCCTTAGACTAACCCAATTTTTATCCATATCTCCCTTATTAAGGCCTGTTTCCTACTGTTCTCTTTCAGGTTCTTTTCCTTTATCTGCCTGCTTCCTTTCCATTATCCTGGTTCTTGTAGTTATGTCTGGATACATACTCACTTATCAGGGTTTGGTTCTAGGATCCACATATGAGGGACAATGTATGTCAAATATTTTTCTGAGTCTGTGTTACTTCACTTAGTATAACAGTTTCTAGTTCCATCCATTTACCTGCAAATTTCATGATTTCATCTTTCTTTACTGCTGAGTAAAACTCCATCGTATAAATGAACCACATTTTCATTATCCACTCGTCAACTGAGGGACACTTAGGTTGCTTCCATCTCTTAGCTATTGTGAAAAGAGCAACAACAAACATGGATGTACAAGTTTCTGCAATAGGATGAATTCTTTGGGTAAATGCCAAGGAGTCATATAACTGGGTCAAATGGTAGGTTCATTTGTAGTTTTTTAAGAGTTTCCACACTGCTTTCCATAGGGGTTGAACCAGTTTGCAGCCCCACCAGCAGTGGGTGAGTGTTCCCCTTTCCCCACATCCTCTCCAACATTTGGTGAAATTTGTTCTTTTGATCTTAGCCAGTCTGATTGGGGTAAGATGAAATCTTAAAGTGGTTTTAATTTGCATTTCCCTAATTATTAGTCATGTTGAAAATCTTTTAATACGTTTCATAGTCACCTTTACTTCTTCTTTTGAGAACTCTCTGTTCAGTTCCTTAGCCCAATTTTTGATTGGGTTACTTCTTGTCTTCTCTTCTTTTGAGCTCGTTATGTATTCCGAATATTAAACCTCTGTCGGATGTGTCACTGGTGAAGATTTTCAGCCATTCTGTGGGTTTTCTGTTTGCTTCCCTGGTTATTTCCTTTGATGTACAGAAACTTTTTCGTTTAATGAGGTCCCATTTGTTAATTCTTGCCCTTTTTTCCTGAGCAATAGATGTCCGGTTTAGAAAATCCGTTCCTACACCGATATATTGTAGGGTTTTCCCAATGTTTTCTTCTAAGAGTTTCAGAGTTTCAGGCTTTACATTGAGGCCTTTGATCCATTTGGAAGTGACTTTTGTGCAGGGTGAAAGACAGGGGTTTAATTTCATTCTTCTACAGGTAGAGATCCAGTTTGCCCGCATCATTTGCTGAACATGCTGTCTTTCCTCCAGTGACTATTCTTGGCCCCTTTTTCAAATATCAGGTGGGTGAAATTGCATTTACTTGTATTTGGGTCTTCAATTTTGTTCCATTGATCTATGGGTCTATTTTTGTGCCAGTACCATGTTGTTTTTATGACTATAGCTCTGT
>NW_008355468.1:1365832-1368060 GCF_000622305.1 Nannospalax galili | reverse complement strand
CTTAAGAGTGTAATTAAAATTAATAAAATTTTTTAAATTCTATGGCACATATATAATACAATATACAGTACATATAGCAGTAGAATATGGAATAAAGGTTTTTAGGTGATTATTAAGAATACAGTAAATTATGGGCTTATTCAATTATGAGACAACATTTTTTTTTGCCTCACAATGAACTGAAAGTCAAAATTGGACAATAACATTTTCACTGTAGAGCTCTTTAATGTCTTTGGTCTATTTTATTTTATTTTATTTTATTTTATTTTTTTGCAGCTATTGTGGAGGGGAGTGTTTCTAAGTACTCTTTCTCTGATTGCTTGTTATTTGTATATAGAATGACTATGGACTTTTGTAGGTTAATTTTTGTAGCCTGCTACTTTACTGACCATTTAATAATTTCTAGGAGTTTTCTGGTGGAATTTTTGGCATCTCTTAAATATAATATCATATGTTGAAAAGAAGTAGAGATAGTGGACAGCTTTGTCAGGTTTCTGATTTCAATGGGAATGCTTCCAGTTTTTCTCCATTTACAATGATGTTGGCTGTTGTTGGATTGGTATATATGGCTTTAATTATGTTGAGGTATATTCCCTCCAGTCCAATTCCCTCTAGGACTATGAACATAAATGCATGTTGAATTTTGTCAAAGGCCTTCTCTGCATCTATTGAGATCACCATGTGGCTCTTGTCTTTGAGCCCATTTATGTGATTTATGACGTTTATTAACTTACATATAATGAACCATCCCTGCATCTCTGGGATAAAGCTGACTTGAACGTGGTGGATAATCTTTCTGATGTGTGTCTGTATGTGGTTGATGTGTGTCTATATATCTTGTTGAGAATTTTTGCACCTTTGTTCATTAAGGATATGGATCTATAGTTTTCTTTTTTGGTTGTATCTTTACCTGGCTTTGACATTAGAGTGATGCTGGCTTCATAGAAGGAATTCGGAAGTTCTCCTTTTTGAATAAATTAAATAGTATTAGATGTAGGTCTTCTTTAAATGTCTGATAGAATTCTGCTGTAAATCCATCTGGTCCTGGGCTTTTTTTAGTCGGGAGGTTTTGTATTACTGTTTCAATTTCTTTTTGTGATATGGGTCTGTTTAAGCTGTTGATCTCTTCTTGGTTTAGTTTTGGGGGTTCCCATGCCTTTAGATATCCATCCATTTCTTTTAAGTTTTCAAATTTAGTAGCATAAAAGTTTTTAAAGTATACCCTTATGATGTTCTGTATCTTTCTGGTGTCTGTTGTGATGTTTCCCCTTGGAGGTACTCTTTCCTTCTTTTGGTTAACTGGGCTAGCAGTCTGTCAATCTTGTTTATCTTTTCAAAGAACCAGCTCTTGGATTCGTTGATTCTTTGTATTGTTTTCTTTGTTTCAATTTCATTAATTCCTGCCCTAATTTTTGTAATTTCTTCTTGTCTGCTGGGTTTGGGTTTCTTTTGCTGCTGCTTTTCAAGTGTCTTGAGTTGCAATGTTAAGTCATTTATTTGTGTTCTTTCTGATTTTTTGATGTAGGCACTTAGAGCTATAAACTTCCCTCTAAGGACCGCTTTCCATGAATCCCAGAGGTTTTGTTGTGTTGTATTGTCCTTTTCATTTAGTTCCAGAAATACTTTTAATTCTTTCTTAACTTCACTTTTGACCCATTCATCATTCAGGAGTGTGTTGTTTAATCTCTCTGTGTTCATGTGGTGATTAATGCTTCGTCAGGTGTTGATTGTAAGCTTTATTGCATTGTGGTCTGATAGAATGCATGGAATTCTTTCAGTCTTTTTGTATTTGTTGAGATTTGTTTTGTGCCCCAGTACATGGTCGATTTTGGAGAAGGTTCCATGGGGTACTGAGTGGAAAGCATGTCCTTTGGTGCTTGGGTGGAATACTCGGTAGATGTCTGTTAAGTCCATTTGATATATGGTATTGTTTAATTCAGATGTCTCTCTGTTAACTCTCTGCCCTGTTGACCTATCTAATGGAGACAGTGGGGTACTGAAGTCCCCTACTATTAACGAGTTGGGATTAATCTGGGTCTCAAAGTCCTATAGTATTTTTTTTATGAAGTTGGGTGCACCAGAGTTTGGTGAATATATGTTCATGATTGTAATATCTTCTTGATTTATTGTTCCTTTGATCAGAATGAAATGGCCCTCTTTGTCTCTTCTGATTAGCTTTAAAGTCTAGATATTAGATATTACCAGATATTAGAATTGCAATGTGCGCT
>NW_008355468.1:1329515-1365202 GCF_000622305.1 Nannospalax galili | reverse complement strand
CCATGCCATTATCTTGGGATTCTTCTCCTTCCTGTATGCCTATGATTCACACATTTGGTCTTTTAATGGCGTCACACAATTCCTGCATATTCTGTTTTTGTGATTTCTTAAATTTTTCATAATCCTCACTTGAGTGGTCTGATTTGTCCACTTTATCTTCCAGTGTTGACAGTCTGTTTTCCATTTCGTTCATCCTACTGGTGAGGCTTTCTCTTGTCATTTCTAATTGGCTTACTGAGTGTTTCACTTCCTTCTTCGTTTCAGCCTGAGTGTTCTTCAATATTTCTCTCTTCTGAATTCATTCAGAAGTTTATCCCTATCTTCCTTCAGTTGTTTGATTTCTTTGTTCATGTGTTCTTTAAAGTTTTGTGTGTTCTTTAAATTCACTGAATTCTTTCATCATGTTTACAATTGTTCTTTTGAGTTTCATGTCCTGTGCTACCTCTAAGGGTTCTCATTGTACTCCTATAGAGGACTATTGGTGTTTGGTGGGGATATGTTATTTTGGTTGTTCATGTTATTATTTATTCTCTGCAATTTTGACATGTGAATTTCTTTTGTAGTTTCTGATTCTTGTGTGAGACTCAAGGCTCCAAGTTTAGGTCTGCTTGTTTTTGTGAACTTTATGTGTCTTTGTGGTTTACTTTTTGGGCATGAAAAGCTGGTTCCTCTAAGCTTCCTTTTCTCTTTTTTGATTTAATATTGGAGTCTCCCGATTGCTTTTGTCTTCAGGGGTTCCCACAGAGGTCCAAGTTAGATGTGGATCAGATGCTCTCAGGCATTCTCCTAAGGTCCGGATCCCTCAGGAATTTGGGGATTGGACTGGCCTGTGAGCCGGGCCCAGGAAAATGCTGTTCTAGGGCATCATGTGGCCATGCCACCCAGAGATGCAAAGGAAAATCGGGGCAGAAGGCTGCCCTAAGGGTTCCTGGGGACCGCACTGAGGAGCTGGGTAGGTCTGGATGCAAAGGGTCAGGAAGAGGAAAGGTCAGCCCCGGCATCCAGGAAATAGGCTGGTGAGTCACTCAGGCCCAGGGAAGAAGAGGGAGGTGAGGGCGGGGCCAGACCCAGAAGCAGGGCTCCTGGGGACCCGAGAAGCAATGAGTTGGTCTGGATGCAATGATCAGGAAGCGTGATGGGATGGTGAATGAGGCTTGGAAGTCAAGGCACAGAGGGCACGATCGACTTACCCCAGAGAGAGAGAGGCCTGTGGGTTGGAGAAAGGCCTGTAGGTCGTGCAGGCCCAGGGAAGCAGAGCCTCTTTATAAATTTTTATTGGATTTTAGTGGGTTTTGTACGATATAATTTAATGGTATTTAGATCCCCTCTCCTTTCCTCCTCTCCTTGGGTCCACTATTTAATTTAATGCAATCTATAATATACATATATATGTATATATAGATATATGCTATTAGGCCTATAGAGCCCAATTTGTGTCTCCAAATGTCCTTCAGTGCAGGTCCATCCATTGGAACATGGTTAACCTACCAAGAGTCCCATACTTGAAAGGGACTGTGTCTCCCACTCTTGGCAGCCACCTGTTACCACAGTACCCTTAGGAAGGATTTCTATTCTCACCCCCTTTCTCATGTCTATGTTGGAATTTTTCCAGTTTGAGCTTGTGTGTGCTATCACCATTTCTTGGAGTCCATATGGGTAACTGAGCAGCTATCTGGAAAATTCTGTTTCCTTTTATTTATCCACCACCTCTACCTCTTACAGTCTTGTTGGCCCATCTTCCACAGTGATCCCTGAGCCTTGGGAACAGAAGTTTCATACGGATGTTCTATTCAGGGATAATCCCTCTGACATCTCTTGTTCTCTACATGTTGGCCATTGTAAGTTTCTGTGTTAATCACCATCTGTTACATGACAAATTTTCTCTGGTGAGAGCTGAGAGATGCATTAGTCTGTGGGTAGGTATGGCAATGTTACTTTGAATCAGTTTCATGTGATAACTATGTAGTAGAAAACTAGTATGAGGTTCTCCCCCTATGTCTTGTGACCCATCTAGCCTCAGGTTCCTAAAGCAGGTATCAATGTCAGGTATGGGTTCCATCTAGGAAGTGGAATTTAAATCCAATTAAAGAGTGATTAGTTAGTCCCATAATATCTGTGCCACTATTGCAGCAGTGGGCATGTCTTGCCAGGCTTCTTGATGTTGTAGTTCACAGGATTCACAATTGGGTAAGGGTGATGATTGGGTTTTGTTTTTCTTTGTTTTGCTATGTTTTGCTTTTTCCTTCCAGTAGCTTGCATAGCAGCTTTCAACACTATAAACTCTATTCAGTGCAGATGGGGTTCTGAATTCAGCACCAGTTTGATTTCTCAATGTGTGTTCTACAGCTCATGACTACAGTGTTTTCAATAGGGCCTTACCATTTAGTTCTAGGGGTAACCAAAAGTGGGGATGATACCAAATATCATTTGAGGGTCTGTGGAACAGTGGCCAATGCTTTCTACAGAGGGTGCCACTTCCTGGCCTTATGGCTTCTTTTGTTTTCATTAGCCTATGATGTCTAGAAAGGGCGATGTCTCCTTGGTATAGTTTAACTCCTTTTCATTTCTTTGAATGATCTATATGCTGTAAGAAGTTTCTGGATGCCTGTGCCAACATCTGAGTATTATTAGCAAAAACAATACGTCTTTCTGTAGGAAACAGTATTTTAAAATGAAATGGAGATCTTTTTTAAAGGTTAAAAACTCATTCAATTTTATGTCTTACAGGGCTTATACTGAGTTCAATATTGTATAACTGTATTAATTCAACAGCAAAACTAAAAATTTTACAGCCTCTTTTGAAAGAGGTGTATCTTTTCTCTGGAAACTGTTATTGAGTATGTTAAAGCTATAATGAAATGCTTCTTCTAAAAAAATGCTCAATGTTAATTAGTAGATGTGAAAAACATTACCACTGAGATCTACCTGATGACTTCATATCCATGCTCAGGTGCCAAAAGCACCTCTCAGAAAGTAACCGACTGTGACTAGTAATAATCAGATACATAGAGATTAGAGACACATGTACAAGCATCTAAGTGTTAGTTGCATTAAAAATGAGTTTTTCTGCATGAAACAGTATATTTTAATAATGAAATGGAGATCTTTTTTAAAGGATAAAACTCATTCAATCTTATGTCTTATAGGGTTTATACTGAGTACAATATAGTATAACTGTATGAATTCAACTATAAACCTAAAAATTTACAGCCAATTTTGAAAGAGAAGCATCTTAGCTCTGGAAATTGTTATGTCAATGTTGTAATGAAATGCTTCTTCTAATTATGTGGTTGTTAATTTTTTAAAGAGAAGTTTCTGTAGTGGTAGGCTTCTATAGGGCTCTTTCTAAAGTCTTTAGTGTTATTTCTCCCCATACTCCATCTCTGCCATGCCACCTCATACTTCACCCTTTAACCATTCGTAATGTTCTCCTTTCCTCCTTCACTTCACAGCATTCTACCACTCCTCTCAGGAATCCTACCCGCTAACCACTCATGGCTGCTTATTAGTTTCTTGACCTCTGAATTTTCAAATTGAAACATGCATATCTAAGATTTCAAAGCTAGCATCCAGTTATGAGAGAGAACGTGTGACATTTGTCTTTCTGAGTCAGGGTTACTTCACTTAGGATAATTGTTTTCAGTTCTGTCATTACCTGTGAATTTCATAATTTCATTTTTAATAGCTGAATAATATTCCATTTTTTTATTCCTGAGTTTATTGACATCTATGTTGTTTCAAATTTCTGGACATTATGAAAGGGGCATCAATGAACATGGATGAACAGGTATTTCTATAGTAGGGTATAGAGTCCTTTGGGTAATGACCCAAGAGTGGTATGGCTGGGTCATAGGTGCGATCAATTTCAAGCTTTGGGGAGAATCTCCACACTGATTTCCATAGTGTCTGCACCAGTTTACACTCCTACCATCTGTGGAAGAGAGTTCTGTTTTCTCTACATCCTCACCAGCATTTGTCATTTTTGGGTTTTGAATATTTGCCATTCTGAGAGGGGTGAGATGTAATCTAAAAGAAGTTTTAATCTGCACTTTTCTGATAAGCATTTTAAAAAGCATTTCTAGGACATTTGTGTTTCAACTTTACAGAGTTTCCTGTTCAGTTCCATGCTCTACTTTTCTATTGTGTTGTTTGATTTATATGTTTAGTTTTTGAGTTCTTTGTATATTCTAGATGCAAATCCTATGTCAGAGGTACAGCTGGTAAAGACCGCTCCCATTCTGTAGGCTGACTCTTCACTCGGGTGATGGTGTACTTTGATGTACAGAAGAATCGTAGTTCCTTGTGGGCTCGTTTGTCAATTGTTGGACCTAGTATATGTGCTAAGGAGTAATGTTCAGAAAGTCCTTTCCTGTGCCTATAAATTCCAGTGTATTCCCAGCTTTCTCTTCTATCTCTTCAGGGTTTCAGGTCTTATGTTGAGTCGTTGCCCAATTGGAGTTGAGCTTTGTGCATGGTGAGAGATGGGCCTCTAGTTTCATTCTTCCACATGTGCTTATCCAGTTTGATCAGCACCATTTGTTGAACAAAGTGACTTCCCCCAGTTTGTATTTTTGTCAAAAATCAGGTGGCTTGTCAGTGTGTAAATTTAAATCTGTGTCCTCAAATGCATTCAACTAGTCAATTGTCTGTTTTTATGCCAGATTTTATCACTATCAGTCTGTAGTTTAATTTTGGATCAAGGGTGATAATACCTCCAGCAATTCCTTTATTATTCAGCATTATATTGGCTTCCTTTGACTTTTTGTGTTTCCATATGGAATTTAAGGTCACACTTCAATTTCTGTGAAGAATTGTGTTGAAATTTTGATGGCTACTGCATTGAATTTGCAGATTCCTTTTAACAGCATGGCCATTGCCACCATGGCCAACCCAATGATCCATGAACATGGGTAGTCTTTCCATCTTCTGATACCTTCTTCAATTTATTTCTTCTGCATGTTACATTTTTATTTTACAGGTCTTTCACTTCCTTTTTTATTCCAAGTTCTTTTCTGGATTTTGAGGCTATCGTGAATGGGATTGCTTCCTGGATGTCTATCTCATCATGTTTGTTGGTGGTATAGGAATGCTGCTGGTTTGGGATGCTAATTTTATATTCTGCTACTTTGTTGAATGCAATTATCGTCTCTAGGAGCTCTCTGGTGGAGTCTTTAGGATCCTTTATGTATACAATCTTATTGTCTTCAAATTAATTTACTTTTTCCTTTCCAATTTGGTTATTGTTTTCCCAAACTTTTGCAATATGTCCAGTTTTTCTTATTAAAAAACAGAACAGCACACATGAAATCTATTATCTTGTTCCTGTTTAACTCCATTTGATCACATTTGGTTTTATTCTGTAACATGAAAGTGCATGAAGGAGAAGGAAGTGGAGAAAAGAGAGGAAAATCATATTGCATTTAGCTTTAAAATAGTGCGATCTACGTTTCCTAGGAGTTCCAAGTGAGAAATTATCTCATTTAATTTTTACAACATTCTGAATCTGCTCTCAGTTTTATTATCCTTTTACAGTTGAAGTATCTTGGGCCTAAAATGCTGTTTCCAGGACTAGAGAGAAGGCTCACTGGTTAAGAGCACTGACTGCTCCTGCGGAGGACCCTGGTTCCATTCCCAGCACCCACATGGCAGTTAACAACTATCCACAACTCCAGTTCTGGGGAATCCAATACCCTATTCTAACCTCAGTGGCCATTACACAATACGGGCATACCTTCATGCATGCAAACGTACACTCATACATATAAAATAATTAATAATAATAATAATATATAAAATTATAAAGTCTGTTTTCTTTAATTTCACGTTACTTCAGGCTGGCAGCTGTGAGATGCTCTTCATTGGAGAGACTTGCAGGACTTTCTGGTGCTGTGGCTTGGTTTACCTCTACCATGAATATAAATAGATTCAATGTCTTGTGCCCACATCTCAAGGCCTATGTAGTTTATCCTTTTCAGGCTTTTGAGTCTGTGGCCATTGATAAAATTTCCAGGCTTCAGGACTGGGTGATTGCTGAGTAGGGAAATTATTTGCTGTGTGACTGTGAGGACCTGAGTCCATATCTTTGGAGATCACTTAAAAGTGGGCGAGATAGTATGCATCCATAAACCCTGTGGTCCTACAATGAGATGAGAATAAGTGACAGGAGAATCCCTGGAAGCTCCAGAGTTAACCTGCCTGGCACACACTAGGGTGATGGGCTCCTGTCTCAAAACAAGAACAAAAACAAGGGCTGACACCTAAGGTTATATTCTATCCTCAACACACATGCATACACACATACACACACTCATGTACAAACATACATACACATACTAATATATGCACACAATCATATACACTCACACATATGTATACATTCACACATACACACACTATGAGAAAGAGATTCATTCTTCCTGGAAGAAAGTGTTTTTTTAAAAATCAAAATCTTCATAATAGATCTACAGTTAATAGTTAATTAAGCCTGTCCTAGTATCCAGCTTAGTAGCTGAAATACTTATTTAATTTGTATTTTTCTATCATCTACTGTTGGTCTTTTTACTTTTCCATTTGTTTGAAACACACTGCTACTGATTTTAAAAAACTGAAGTTTAAAATCCCTGTTATTAACCTATCAACTTCTGTATAATCTATATCAAACTCATATTCACATCACTCTTCATGTCTATGATCTGATTTGCTACTCCTACTGGAGTACATATTTTATGTTCATTTCATAGTTTTGCAATATAACGTGCACTGTAAATGATATTTCATTGGCTCTGAATTATAATTCTTTGACCTATCATTTATTCAAAGAAGTGACAATTTCAGATTACAAAACCTTTTTTCTGTTTTAAACTATATCAGATCTCTTTACTATAGTGTTTTTTCATATGCAAACTGTATTACTATATGTGAGCTAAACTATGATTTAAAATATTTTAAATTATTTGGTGATATCACTTATACAATAATTGTGACACCAGTTGCAAGATAAAAATATTTCTAATTAACTTACCATATGTGCAGGAAAACCACACTGAAGTATATTTTGTGCTTTGTTTAGGAATATGTAGTCACCCCCACCCATTTCTTTGCCGGCCCATGTGGGTAAAACTAGGTGGTAAATGTTATGTTACTAATGCTGGCTAAATATGTTTACTTATTTTATTAGTTATTAAGGGAAGAATATTGAAACAGAACTGATATATTACATTTAAACAAAACAATTAAAAATCAAGAATACATATTCATTACTTATATTTTGAGACATTAATCAAGTAGTATTTCAATGTATTTTTAATTATTTCTTTATTGTTTTTATTTGTGTATAT
Source organism: Nannospalax galili (assembly GCF_000622305.1). Lineage (NCBI taxonomy): Eukaryota > Metazoa > Chordata > Mammalia > Rodentia > Spalacidae > Nannospalax > Nannospalax galili. The sequence goes on along the minus strand of NW_008355468.1, from coordinate 1,357,865 downwards.
GTTTGTGCCTGTATGCATTTATGTATGCTGCAAGCATGTAGGTGCTTGTGGAGACCACGGAGATTGGATCCCCCTGGAACTGGTTGTGAGACACCTGATGTGAGTGTTAAGAACCAACTAAACCTGGGTTCTCTGCAAAAGCAGTATGTGCTTTTAAAATCTGAGCCTCTCTCCAGTGCCCTGCAATGTACTTCATATGTTTTTTTTTTTTTTTCCTCCTGATCACTTTGTTGACTTTTACAAGAGCAATGCTAATGTTTTACATTTATGTATGGAGTTAAGTGTTCCTTTTAGAGTTATACTTGTTTCCAATTCAATGACTTTCCATTATTTTATATGAAAAGGTTATGCCCCGATTTTCTCTGAACAATTTGGTCATTTTTAAAATATATTTCATTTCAAATATGGGGTATAACCATTCTAATGCTATGGGTCAAGGAGTCAGTGGTGTTGAGATAATGCAATTACCATGGTTTCTTGCATGAATCGACAAAGAGCATTCATTACAGATTCGAGTGCCTGTGTAATACAGAACACTTGTGAAACACAAAATACATTTGAGACTTCTTATGCTTGCTACTCAGAACAGCATGTTTAATGAACCCAATGTTTATTTTAAAATACTGTTGCTGACATTTTAAAATACAATCAGCATTTTATCTTGTGTGTATGATGTGTTTATGTCCCTGTGCATGCATGTTTCTGTGTGTGTGTGTGCAGCTGTGACTTCTCAGGCGCGGGTCTTCACCTTCAACTTTGTTTGAGAGAGGCTGTTGCTGTTTGCTGCTGTGTACACCCAAATAGTTGGGCCACGAGCTGCCAGGGAGTCTCCTGTCTCTACCTCGCATGTTGATGGAGGCACGCTGGGGTTATAGATAAGCATATGCTACCCCGTCTGAATTTATGTGGGTCCTTGGGATCCAAACCAAGTTTATCACAGGTTCACATCAAGCATTTTATCCACTGAACTATGTGCTCAGTCCCCAAATTTTTGCTTGATCAAAATTTCATGAAAATCATCCCTTTATCCAACTAGAGCTGTAACAGGCCTGTGTTATTAAAGGTCATCTTAATTAAAAGGAATTCTCTTAACAAATGTATTATATTTTGTGTTCTTTATAATCAGATCACTGTCAGGAAGATATTCATCATTTTCTTCCTTATCCAACAAAGCAGACACATTAAAGTTATTATTATATATCAGTGATGCATGTTAGTATTTAACCTCACATTTAAATTTTTATGGTATTTTAAGGTTTCATGTATCTTAGGCTAACCTTAATCTAGCTCTATAACAAAAGATGAACTTGACCCTTTTAACCTCTTGTCTCCAACTCTCAAGTGCTTGAATTACAAGCATGCACCAACACACCCATCTTAACTTGACATGTGTCCTATGGAAAATCAGCTAATAAATACATTTTGCCTTAGCTGGAGCTAGAATAGAGTATGAATTACACTAGATTTGTCTCCCTAGCATCAGCTACTTCTAGAGTTTAGATTTGTCAGAATTAATTGTCTGTGCAAATAAAACATTACTTTTATTTTTTTAAACTTTAACAACTCATTTCTGTGTATGAGTATATTGCCTGCATGTGTGTAAATGCAATGCCTGCAGAAGTCAGAAGTTAGATGTCCTTGGAACTGGAGTTACAGACAGTTGTTAGGTGTCATGTGGGTGTTGGGAATTGAACCCAGGTCCTCTTCAAGAATAGTCAGCGTTCTTGAACACTTAGCCATCTTTCCAGGCCCCAGGCATTTTATTTTTTATATTAAGTTAATACTTGAGTATTACATACCATTATAAAACCAATAACAGGAATAAATAGTGGTAAAATTGAATGGTAACATCTTTATTTCCTTTTTTCTTTTAAGTACATGTAACCAATGAAAGACTTGGCACCATACCCTGTTTAATACTCTAAGTTTACTACAACCTTTTTCATTGTTCATATGTATGTCAAATCTGGGAGAAATCCACTGTGCAATAAATAAAACCTGCTTCCATCATTCCTACATTTATTTCGCCTTGCATCAAGCTATGATTTTGAATTTTAATTTAATTTTTGACATAAAACAAATTTATTAAATATTTGGCATCATAACTAGTATCATATAGATACACAATTATTGTCGTTGAACTTGCAGATTTATTTAACAACCTTAGCATTGATGTTCAAAGACAGATAGTTTCCTGTTTGAATGATTCTAGCCATCATTAATTTTTCATAATCAGGAGCCAGAGTACCTTTTCTGATCATTAACTGAACACCACCACAGTAACATATTTGGTTTTATCCATAGGTTTATGATATATTAAGGCCTTTAATTGTTGATCTGGGTAGTTTTTCTTACAATAGTTCATAAAATATGCATTATGTTTTCTTGGATAATTCAATTATTTTAGTACTGATTTCATGTATTTTCTTATGGCATCCTGTTTTATTTTATATTGTCGATGCTTTTCCTTGTTATATAATTTCCACATAAAAGTAGAATAAAAGCCCTGTAGGGATAACTGCTCACATGGAGGAAATGAGTGTAAAGCCGAGCAAGGGCATGAATCAAATAACCCTCCCATTAGAGTATTGATCTTTGCCATTTTTTCCATTGGAATTACAGTTTTGGTAAATACAGCCTATGTCTCCAGGCTTTGCAGCTAAACAAGTTTTATATTTATTGTTTAATTTTATCATTGCGATTATATTACATATAATTATCTTTGCAATTATATTATATATAATTTGCATAATTATATTATATAAACCAGACATAATGATCTTTATTTAGGTATGCAGATAAGGTAATTGACCTAATAATTTTCAGCTATAAAGCAACTCGATTAAGTTACCACAGAGTAATAAACTTCAAAACATATCTCATGGTGCAATTACTTTCTACAAATCATAATAATCCTGTCTCTTCCAATCATCTAATTACTTGGATTCTAGTCTTCAACGTCAATTTGGTTATCAACAGAGATCTCAAAACTTGAACCAAGGTAGCTGGGGAAGGAAAACGTGCAAGTGCCAGTTGCCCATTCAACCACATCAAATATAATCCACTGGCTCTGAAGGTGTTCTTTTTATTCTTAAGGACCGTTAATGGTGTCTACAAACTTTTTTTTGTCAAAGGTGGAGATAAAGGTTCTGCTGGTTTTTAGTGGGTAGAGCCCAGGAATGCTACTGAAATAGTGCACAAGACAGCCCATCACAACAAAAAGCAATTCAGTCCAAAATGTCAGTAGTCACAAGGCTCAAAATCTCTTAAGTTTAGGAGCTGGAAAGCACTTACCTCTCTTCCAGGGGACTCCAGTTCTGTCCCCAGAATCCACATTGGGCAGCTCAAAACTGCCTGTAACTTCAGCTTCAGGAGATCTGACCTTATCCTCTGGCCTGTATGGGCACCTGCATGTCTGTGCACATAGACACAGACACATACGCATAAATAAAAGTTTTAAAAATCTCTAAGTTTAGAATAATAGAATGTACTGGACGAGAAACCAAGCTTTCGATTTGGCCTTAGTACATACGATCATCCTTACCTTCATGCTCCTGAATATAGAATATAGTGTTTATTTATAGGAGTAGTTGATCTTATATATGTGTATTTGGGTTTGGTTACCAAGTCTACCACTTATGTATGCTAAACTTAGACAGGTCACTATACCTTACTTTTTTTTTTTCTTTTTTTTTTTTGAGCTGAGGACTGAACACAGGGCCTGGCGCTTGCTTTACCACTGAGCTAAATTCCCAACCCCGCTATACCTTACTTTTAAAGGAGGAATGTTGCAACAATAATTTCTAAGTTACAAGATTACTTTGAGAATTTGGTAATATTTGCAGAGCCCATAACCTCTAACCTGGAGAAAAAGTATCTAATAAATCATAGCAGTAACACTAATTTTATTTGTCTATGATGTTTTCATTGTATTTTATAAAGTATGCAACTGCTTTCGAATAACTGGACTTAATTTCTACTAGCAGTCTTTTTGTTTACTGATATGCAAATTATCTATTTGTAAATACACTATTAATGCATCATTTTCCTAGCACATTAGAAGTGTTATGCCTTTCCTTTGTTATCAACATTATGTTATTTTTTTGACCTAGATAAAAAATCGTTTAAAAGTCTTAGGCTATTCAAGGCCATTGGACTACTTTTCATCTTTTATCTCCTTGATTTCCCTTGTTCCCCTCAGTAAGACTGTGCCACTCTACCATCTTAAAGACATTCTTCTTCAATCTGGGATCTGATCCAAGGCCTATCCACCTTTCTCTGCCTGTGCATGTCTATGCTTTGCTTAGAGATCTTTTAGACATTTCCTCATCTAGCACTTTGACTCTACAGGAAGCTCACTAAGGCAGAACACTGTGAAACAGTGGACAATGGTGTCCAAGCTGCAGCAACGTAGTGATGTATGGAACTCTGGAACCTGAATCTCTTACAAAAGCTGCCTCATTGTTCCCTGATCTAAGACCCCAGGACTTACCTAGTGACTCCATGGATCCCTTCACAGGAAGCTTAGATGGAAGGGAAAATGTGAAATAGAAATTCCTATCTCCAAATGCAGCGAATTCACTTCTCTCCAGTGCTTCCTGTGTTTCAGCTGGAAACGGTATAGGAAAATTTCCCTCATCATATAGCATTCCAGAGACTTGGAAATATTCTTTTGTTTATATCAAAACTTAAACTTTTTGAAGCTCAAATGTCCAAAAGCCATTCTTTTTCTTCTTCTAGATCTGTATGACTTTCCTTAATTGGTGGCAAATGTCTTGTGCCAATAAAAGTTTTATATATACAGGTGAAGAGATCAAAGTGTCACATGGAAGTCTATCATTCCCTTCTATTACCGGCTCTCCTTTGCAGTAAGCCTGCTTTATAGTGTTTGGGTTTTAGAAGTCTGGAAATTCATTGATTGTTAACACTGACACAAAATTGAGATGGAATATAAGTTTCTTCCTAAGTTGGTATCTGTTGAGAGAGAGAGAGAGAGAGAGAGAGAGGAGACAGAGACAGAGAGAGATTGTGTGTATGTGTGTGGCTATGAATGTGTGGTGGCACGTGTGCAGAGGTCAAAGAAAGTTTTGTGCAGTTGGTTCCCTCCCTGGGACTCGAGCTCAGATTCTTTGCTGTAGCAATGTGCCTTTACTTGCTCATCCATCTTGCCAGTTCCATCTGTTCGGATTCTGTTTCAGTCTCCAGGTTTTCTTCATCAAAATCAAATATTTAACCTCCTGGAAAGTTCTGTGTTATAGCTACTGTATTTACGTCTTTATTCATCGGTTCTCTCTTATTCCTTGTTTTTAATTTCAGAAGAGTTGATTTCTTGGCAAACCAGAACTCTCACAGATCATCAGGGCAAGTTTAGCTTCAGTGTTGTGCATGGGACTGATTTCCCCAGATCTCTTCTTTCACAATCTCCCTGTACAAATTTTGTCATGTCCTCGTGTGTTGTTCATGTAAGAACCAAGACTTTACATTCCAAAATGTCTTGTTCAAGTTTTGAAATGTCATTTACATGCCTAGCTCAGGGATTTCAAGGTAGGCTTTCATGAAAGTTATTGGTGCTCAGGAATTAACTTGAAGAAGTATATAACTCTATACTCATCTTAATTCCTATGTTTACTTTTTTAAATGGACATTTCTGCCAAAATCCTGTGTGGCAGCAGGCCAAGCACTTGGGTGTTTTCCTGGTGGTGTGGGGGTCAGGCTCAGATGAGTCAAGGGCTTGCTCACCTATGAGGGGGTGAAATGAACTCCAGATCCACATTTCAATTTCCCAATTCTGACTCCCCTGAGCATGACCTAACGGCTGCAGATTTTTTTTTTTTCTCAAACTTGTCTTTCACTGTTGTCCTTCTATCATTTTGTAGAGGAAAGACGGTACTCAGTGAGCTGTTATTATTGTTCTACTGGCGAGAGATATGAAGCTTCCGGGAAACAAAGAGGCAAATGCAGACAATTCAGTCTCTAAGGAATCATCCTGGAACAAAGCACAGACGGCAACATTAAGAAGGGCAGTCCCGTTCGTGTCCATGAACATTTCTTGCCATAGCTAGAAAGAAATGGGACTCTGTCTCTCCGTGCCTCTGTCAACTCTTTCGTGTTTGTCTTTCAAACATGCGTATGTGTATACTTATCTCTACATATGTCTCTTAATCTCTGAATCTTTCTATCTCTGTGGAAATTAGGATTCAGTAATGAGGAGATTGTCGCCCTCATGAGGACATATGCCATATGTGGTTTTCATGTATGAAAATCAGCGTTATTTTCCTGAGATAAACAGTCTAATTTGGATGAATGATTTGACAATGACAATTGACTTTCTCCCATGCAGAAATTTCCCCGAAATTGAATGAGATCAATCTGCTTTTCTAAAACTTAATGCCTGATACATTTTTAAAGGATACACCACATACAAGACACCAAAGAAATGGCATCATTCACAATTTGAAAAAATAATTATCAAGAGCTGCAGTGTGAAGTTCTGTATCTTCCAAAATGTGTCTGCTGAAGCACAATTACAAAAGAATATGTAGGTGAGGGAACCTGGAGAGGTACAGCCACGAAGTTCTAATAGTGACAGCTGTTGTTTAGGCTCTGCCCAGCGAAGACCAAGGACAGGCCAAACAAGGGTTCAGGAACCTACCTCAGCTTGTCCTGAAGATAGGGCCTGTAGTTAAAGATCACTATTTCCTAGATTTGAGGTCTTCTATTGTTTGTCTTATTTAGTTTTGAACTGACTTATTTCCTCCTTCTATCATGTAATATGGACCCTAGGCCTGCCACATTGTTGCACTTTCAAAGAGCAACTTGGTTTTTCACCTATGTATCCAAACAGAAAACAGTTTGCTTCAGAAAGTATCACAACTTAAGTATCATCTATAGATGATGTAGATAATGTTTACATGAGACTATACTTAAGACTATATGCTCTGGCTGGAGAGATGGCTCAGCAGTTAAGAGCGCTGCTCCCTTTGCAGAAGACCTGGATTTAGTTTCCAGACCTATATGTGAGCTCACAGCCTTCTGTAACGCCAGTTCCAAGGAATGAAGTGCTCCCTCTGGCTTCTCTGTGAATGTCATGCATACGCTGCACACACATACAAACAAGCAAAACACGCATACATGTAAAATAAAAATAAATGAATATTTTTAAAAGCTAGATGCTAGAATGAACTAAGATTTGGGGTGTTGTTCACACAGACTGAGAAGTTGACAAACAAGACATTCATGAGTTTTCAGTAGCCAGGAATAGACTGATACCATCTGCATATTTATGTTTCCTCAATATCTGGATTTTGAAGTCAAATCACCAGTGTATTAATGAGCTTGGGCCCTGGGAGGTGGTTAGGGATTGAAGGTGAAACCATTGTGAATGGAAACAACGCCACATAAAACGGAACTTAGGAACTTATTCACCTTGCTAACATATAATCAATCATAAGTTGCTGTCTTTGAAGTAGAGAGAGTCTTGAATAGACTCTGACTCAGCTGTTTCTTTCTTGAAATTCCTAGACTCCAGACTGTGAACAATAAGTATATGTTGTCGATGAATTACCTACACAGAGTTCTTCAGTGAGACGGAACCAACAAGAAACATGAACACATGATAAATATCTGCTAGATAGATGACAGATAGATGACAGATAGATGACAGATAGATAGATGATAGATAGATGATAGATTTATAGATGATAGATGATAAATAGATGATAGATGGATGGATAATAGGTAGATAGAGATAGATAGATAGATAGGTAGATAGATGATAGATAGATAGACAGACAGACAGACAGACAGACAGACAGATAGATAGATAGATAGATAGATTGATTGATCGTCTCACTAGTCAGCTCTTTGTCTCTTTCCCATTGTGATCCTTTTTCAACCAAATCCTTTGGATTAGGATTGAAATGTGATCATAAAATAGAAAAAGTCAAAATACCTTATTTTCTGTCAGCCAGCATCCAAGTAAATGTTTGCTGAGCACTAACTGAAAGGAAAGTTTTGTTGGAGAAATCATCTAACCCTTGGTTTCCCCATCAACCAGAGGGAGGCTTAACCTCCTCAGAAAAAGGTGATCAGCAAGCCAGACCAGTTACCAACTGGCTCCTGGGTTGTGCATTCTGCCTTTTCTGGCAACCGTTAACATTTTCCATTCTTGTGCCTATGTACCTTGACCTGTAACCTGAACTAAGTCCTTTCCTCCCCAAGTTGGTTTGGTCAGTGTTTTATCACAGCAACAGTAAAGCAAACTCAGACAAAGACCTTCCTCATTTGTGTTACTGACGGTAAGAAAGTACTTTCTGTAATGTTTTGAATTCTTTAGTAGTGTTTACTGACATGCGGATTCAGAGCTTTTCTGTGGACAGTGATGAGCAGTCATGTAGATGATAGAGATGATAGATAGATAGATGATAGATGATAGATAGATGATAATAGATAGATGATAGAGAGATGATAGATGATAGATAGATAGATAGATAGATGATAGATAAATGATAGATAGATAGACAGATGATGGATAGATAATACATTCATCTGCACATACATGTGAGGAAATTTACTAGAGAAATTGTTTCAAATTTAGAGGCAATCTCAGTCACTGAGTGATGCTCATATTGATGGCATCCCCATGCCAGTAGTCTCTGGAAACGCCCTCCTAGACAAACCACAGATAACATTTTGCTATCTAGTTTTCCCAATCAAGTTAACCATCATATGTAGCCTAAGGCATTTTCTTACAGGAGGGTACTACTTTTCAGACTTTGGTTACTAGTTGTTCATTCTTTTGTTGATTTTCTTTGGTTTTTGAGAGAGTCCTACTATGAGCTCAGGTTCACTGTGTAGCCCAAGTTGACCATGAACTTCTGCCTCACCTCCTGAGTACTGGGAATACAGGTATATACCAGAATGGCTACTAGCTTAGTTTTCAAATTCTTAGTGCATAAGACTAAAGTTTTCATTTGTCAGATAATGCTGTATGTATTTGCCATGTACAACACAATACACTGAAGAGCATATACATTATGGGATGATGAAATGTAGCGTCATATGGTTATGATGCATGACACAGACTCTCTTCTGCTTTTCAAGAATGGCATACATACATATTGGGTAATACGCCATTGCCTTAAAATATTGTCATTCTGTTGGCATCTTAGGGTGGAGTTCCACAAATGAGAACCGTTTCATCACCCGGTGATAGAATCTTACAGGACCATGGTCACACATATGGTCTGCTAAAACTAAAACTATCTATCATCTATCTATCTGCACTATTTTGCTGCATATAACACTATGTTCTTATTAAGCAGAATCACCATACTACATCTCTTCAACTTAAATTCTCCACTTAATTCTCCTATTTAACTTAATTCTCCTTTTGTAAATAATGTCTCCTTCATGTGCATCCACCCCATTCCCACAACCTTTGTAATCTAATTCTTTGAGGTCAACATTTTAGATTCCATAAATAAGTGAGACATTGTGGTATCATTATGTCTATGCCTGCTGTATTTTCCTTACATGTTTATTCTAGAGATTCTTCACACAGTCACAAATTACAAAATTTCCTTCTTTTTTATTGAAGTTTTATGAATTTAATACAATATATTTAGATCCCCTCCCCATCTGTACCCCCTACCACCCCTTGCCCAATTTCGTGTAATCTATTATATGTATATATTGTGTGTCCCCAGATGCCCTTAGACGAGGGTCCATCCACTGGAGCCTGGTCAACATACCAAGAGTCTCACCCTTAAACAAGGCTGATTCTCCCCTCCCCAGCAGTCATTGGTTTCAAAAGCTTTTCAGGTAGGGTTGGGATTTCTTACTATTTCCCTATGTCCATGCTGGGATTTTGTCTGGCTTGAGTGTACGTGGGAGTTGTGCATGCTGTCACAATTGCTGTGAGTCTATATGAGTAACTGACCAGCTGTGTTTAAAACCCTATTTCCTCATGGTTATCCATTATGCCTGGCTCTTACAATCTCCCTTCCCTGCCTTCTGCAATGATTCCTGAGCCTTGGGAGGTAGAAGTTTTACACAGGTGTCGTATTCATGGAGGGATAAGCACTCTGCAGCCTCTGATTCTCTGCACATTGGCCAGCTGTGCGGTTTTGTGTTAATCACCATCTGCTATGTAAGGAAGTTTCTTTGGTCAAGTTGAGAGATGCATTAATCTTTGATATAACAATAAGTCATTAGGAGTCAGTTTAATAGTATACTCTATATTTTTCATTATATATACATACAGATATATATGTACATACATATATATGCATATATATGTGTGTCACCTTGTATTTATCCATTCACTTGGGTTGATCCCTTATTTTGACTATTTTTGATAATGCTATAGTGGACATGGGAGAGCAGATATTTTTTGAAATTCTTATTTTCTAATATTTTTGTATATATACACATCTATCTCTGATAGTGATTTTGATTTTTGAATGAAAGAGCATGCTGCAAATCTTAGATCATTTTCTTGGATCATAAATGACACAGCATAGTCTATTGTGCTGGAATTAGAATAGTTCTTTAAATGTCTCTTTACACTGGCCCACATTCTTGCTCAATTGCCATTTTGTACCCCACACCACTTTCTAAGCTCTTCCAGCACTTTCTTCCTTCTGACTCAGCACGCCTGAGCTTAGAAGAGCTTGGATAGTTCACTGTATACTCCCACCTTTAGGTTATTTATAAAAGTCTTTAAATAAAATTACTGTCAAACCTGGAAAATGACATCTTTAACTTTCCCCTCCAGCACAGAATTAATTTAGCTCTGTTCTTTTTATCCTATTTTTCATGGTAATCAATATGCCTTGGTAAGCAGCACACTGTGTGCTTGTAGGCGCACCAGAATGTCAACACACATTCAAGAATTCTGAGACAATAAAGGAACTCTGCTTAGCCAATACAGCAATATTTTTTTTTTCCCTTTAAAAACTGTTATCCAAAATAAAACACTTCATGTTGACCATTTTAGGGCCCTGGTTCTCCCACTGATTTACCTGCACATCCCACTAACAACACATGGGCAGAGTTAATGTTTATCCTGAGTTTTGAACATCTTTTCAGTCAATCCTGAAGACATTTGGAGCATGTGTATTAAAATCATAGACATTTATAAAAAAAGAAATATAAATAGAAATGGGAAAGAAAAAATGTTTTGTTACAAGATAAAAGTCCTAACATTGTACTAGTGGCTTTTAAACTTTTGAGCCAATTTAGTTTCCATGTAGCAATTAGGGCAGCTAAGGAGAATTCATAAATATGTGGATATTACCTATAGGTTGAAAGTCATATTTATTTAACTAAAACCCCGAGACCTTCTGACTGTCATCAGCAAAAGGACAGAAACACAGATCCACACTGCCATGCTCGTTTGAATGAGGAGTCCCCCTAAGCTTTTAGGGACCTGAGCTCACTCCAAACTGGGATTTGCAGATTGATGCTGAAAGGAATTTCAGAACTAGTCCATATAATGAAGCACAGCAGGAAATTTTATTGAGGATCTTTTAATATGAGGTTAAATATGAAGGCGAAAAAACAGGGGCCTGGAAGAGGATAAGGTTCACCTAGGTGGGTGTGTATGCTTCCAAGGAAGAACTGGGAAAAAGAGGCTCTGCCCAGGTGTGAGTGTAGGCTCCTCAAGGGAAAGTAAACAATTAATTGTCGCAGCATGCATGAGCCATATATACACCCTTCCAATGATGCTCCAGTTATATCTCATAAGGTTGCTAAGAAACCTTTGTTCTTCTCTCTTTTGATGAGAGAAATGTGTGAGGAGGCTCCAGAGATATCTTAGGAGAAGTTATAATCTGATGGGGTAAATCTAAAGCCACTAGGGTTATACAAGCTGTTCAGTGTATGCCCTTTCTTTCTAAGTGGGATTTTTGGTAAGATGCCTAGAAAACTGCCGTTTACATGGCTGGGAAAGGAGAAGGGCCCTGAGCAGTTGTTATCTGTGTGGAGTTCCTGCTGCAGTGTTGATGAGAGGCTCCAACCAGATGCTTAGGTGAGGGGCTTCTCTTCCTTCTCATGTCTCCCAAATATCCCTGCCTTTCTATCCTGCCTCACACTGAGTGTGTGCTAGCATACTATTCTGAGATAATGTTCCAGCTAAGAATCACAGACATTTTAACTTAGATATTCAGATAGTAGATAAATGATAAAGCTGGCAGACATATACCTGCCACCTCCATTTCTTTAAATATTCATGGTGTATAAAATTATGGATACTCATGATACAGATTTATATATCGTTAAGGAATTTTTCTAATCCTACGAACCTTAAAGATCTAAGCAATGACTGAATAGCAACAAAACTCAGTATCAATATTCTTTCTGATATTCTTTCCCTATGACAAAGAGTCAAACCACAGAATCCATTTGAAAATGCATGTTATTTCAGGTCTGCTGTATAATTGTTTCACATTAAAGAGTCAGCTTCAAAACACATCTTAAGGACTTCACATTGCTCACTAAGGAAGTAGATTTTCTTTTCTTTATCTGGTTATTTGTGTGTGTGTGTGTGTGTGTGTGAGAGAGAGAGAGAGAGAGAGAGAGAGAGAGAGAGAGAGAGAGACTTTGTGCCATATTGTGTGGTTTCCTGCAAAGTCCAGGACAGGATATCCTGGAGTCGAAGTTATAGCAGTTGTTTGCTGCCTGATGTGGGTCTTTGAAACTGAAATCTGATCCTCTAAAAGTGGAGCAAGTGCTGCTAACTGCTGAGCTTTCTTTCCATCTCCAAAGTACATTTTCTTTATATTGTACATTCAAAGTTCATGAGTTTATGAATGAATGCAAATTGGTACCTGCTTTCGCGTTAGCAAGTATAGTGACTAGGTAGGAATGCTTGACTTATTAAGTGCTTGTTCTGTGTCACAAATCTCTGTCAGGTTCTACACACCTTCCTGGATACTAGTGATAATGCTAGAATTGTTCCCTGACCTAACAACAAGGGAACTCAAAGTATCAAATTACAGAAGCCCTTCAGGTTTCAGGGCAACTGAGTGCCATGTTGGGCTTGTCAGAGGGTAGACATGAAAAGTATGTGAGTGTGAGTTAAAGTTTCTGGAAGGAAGTCTATCAGTGCTTACTGAAGGACCATGATTATCAGATCAATGTCATAGGAGTGTAGCTACAGCTGAATGCGGACAGTGTGCTATGGGTCAGTCAGAGGATGAAAAGCAAGCGAGATGTAAGATCTCTACAATAAATATTAGGACAGAGGTGATTGCAGCTCAGTCTCAGAAATTGATACAAATGATAAATATTCACAAATAAATGAATATGAAAAATGTTTAACAAGTATATTTAAGAGGACGTAAATAATGATTGAATAGTGCAAAGAGTGATAGGTGTTAGAGATCATTTGTGACTGCTGACTTTAGAACCTAGAAGCAGGGATTTAAAACATTCAAAAGAAGCTGAAATAGAGGTTGTGAATATACATGTCTGTACTTAAAAATGAGATCAGGGGAGTGGGGGCTGGAGAGATGACTCAGTGGTTAAGAGCATTTACTCGTCTTGCATTTCCCAGCTCTCTGTTAGGAAACTCACAGCAGCTTCTAATTCCAACTCCAGGGGAATCTGATGTGCACACACACACACACACACACACACACACACACCACATAATTAAAAATAAAGTAAATATTTTTTAAGAAAGATCAAGATCTGTTCTAGACATGAGAATATGTTGTACATTTATTACATTAAGACCCAAGGATATGCTAAAGAATGAAGCTGTTCAGACTCAGTGTTGAGGAATTGCACTCAGAAAATTTGAGGTTGCAGAAGGACAGAGAGGGAAAGAGTGAGAGTAGCTCTCTAACATAAGCCAAAAAACTTGAAAGGGGTAAGAAAATCAAGACAAGTTTAAGTTTAGGTTAGCAAAGGTGAATGCTACTTAGAAGGTCAGATAATGTATCCTCAGAGAATATCCAACAAATGTAGAAAAGGGAGGAGGGCAAGTAGTCATCTCGCGATGTTTGAAAGTAGAGCAAGGAACTAGACTAACAGACTGAGCATCATAGAAACAGCCAGAAAATGGGTGGAAACTGAAGCACTCCGAAGTTTGCCGGTGAAACTGGGAGAACTCTAACTTAGTCTCTGCTTTTCATAGGCTGTGTTATTTTGAACAAATCAAAACAGGAAGGAAAGCTGAAGAAATTAGCTAAAAAATGTTGATGATTACTCAATGCTGACTTCTAACTATAAGTGCATTTTTATTTAGCACTTTTTTTTTGTAATTGGAATACATTTTAATAGACACCGTGCTTAATCATCCTGGGGAATCTGCCACTGTGATTCAAAGATGTTTCATATTCCACTTAAAATATCAAGAATCTAAAAGAAAAAGATTATATTAGCCTGCCTCCTGATGCTTTCAGATTTTTTTAAAGGTACCGCTAATAATGGGCTCGTTAACACTTGTCTCTGCCATCCATAGGCATCTTTGAGTCACTAACCAAATGGCGCATGAGTTCTTTTATGTGAGGTATTGGTTAAGACTGGAATTTCCTCGCATCTCAAGCAAGTGTGCAAAACACTTGTTTGTTGCCTGACATGTTTGTTGAACAGTCTCAAAGAATTCATATCAACATGAGCAATAATTCAAACGATTCTTATTAAGGTGATAGGTGATTGGGTCTGGAAATTTTCCATGGCTGAAATATTTCAATGATCAAAAAGCTGCTAACAGAGCTAACACATTGTTAAATGTATGTTCCACAGAAACAAGGAAGTTTGGCTTAGATGAAAATACTGCATAGGATAATAATGAATTACTTCATGTTCATTATTTATAGTTCAGTATTCAAGATTATACATGGTCTTTTCTAAAGTGATGGCAAGCTGATGTCAGCACATTATAAAATGAGATTTTTTTTTTTTTTTGTCTTTTTGAGACAGGGTCTCCCTGTAATTCCAGCCTTCCTGGAACTCACTATGTAGACCAGGATGGCCTCGAATTCACAAAGATCTACCTGCTTCTATAAATGAGATTTTGTGGTGGTTTAAGTGTGAAAAGATTTTCATAGATATGATAAGTTCCTGGCCCTCTCTGGTGTCATGAGTCAGAAGGTTTTAGAAGCATTAGGAAGTTAGAAGTACATGGAGAACTATGCCACTGAGGGTGTGGCTTTTAAGATTATACCTGGTCTTAGTCCCCACCTGGCTTTCTGCTTCCTGTCTTCCATGAGGTGAACTGTCTCCCATTCTATGTGGTCCTGATGATGCTCTCCCTGAGGAAGTGGGGACAAGCAACCATGGACTGAGCCTTCTGAAACTGAGCCAAAATACACCTCTCCTTCTCTAAGTTGTACTCTGATGCATTTTGGACACAAATATGCAAAAGTAAATAATAAACATATCAAGATGTTTTAGAGACCAAAACGTTGAGTACAATGTTCAGAATGAAAGTGCTTCAAGAAGGATGGGTGATGAAATACTATTTCTTAAATCATGTTTTCTAGTGACTATTGTACCAACACCAGCAGTAACAACTGTAAACCAGAGCCTACAGAATGGTTGCCATGTGTCCCGGAAAGTAAGCACCAAGACTACACAACTACTAAGACCTCAAGTACTAGAGAAAAGAAGTTCTTCAGATTGTGAATGTGCTACTCGCTCAATCACTGTAACGCCTACCACTGGGAAAACTACTGACATAAATGAATTCAAAATACCTGCATACAGATTGTGAAAATGCCAAGACACATGAATTGTTATAGCATAAAAAAGACACAAAACCCTATTGACAGCTTAATAAACTCAACAGAACAGTGTAGAACCATGTATACAGTTCTTAAATGGAATGTTGTAGATTGTTTGAAAGCCTGAGTTCCCTTGGAATATTTTGGAATAGTGAACCATGGCTGCAGGTCCTATGAACTCGCTGACTCAGCATCCCTCTTGCAGTGTCATGGTTACCAGAAAATGGAACATCATGCTTTTGGAGAGATAGTGATTATGTGTGAACTTGTAACAGAATTCTGATGGGTGAGAAGTAGCAATCTTCTTTTCTAGGAATTTCTTGCTCATCTTCATGTAAGGTTGAAGTTTTTAAAGAAGGTTGTATGCCTTCCATCTGTTCCATTATGGTCTCAAGTTCATTATTTCAGCAATGAGTTGGGACACCAAGGAAGCCACCGAGCTGGCTCTCACGCTCCTCTATCATAGAAGGATAGAGGACGACTGTCACAGATGACACCATGATTCTATAGGGGTCACTCTGGGCCCCAGGCGTGGGGTGCGTGGGTATCTCGAGGTCCCCACCACACCTGGCGAGTCGCGGCGTGGGTCTGGCTCTGGCCTCGCCTCTCTGAGAGCTGCGGTGGGTGTCCCGGGCTTTTCAGCCGCTTCGGTCCTGCGTGTCTCTGTCCGCCGCTCCGGTGCTGAAAGTTCCTCTGCTGCTGGAGCGTTGTCCAGCCGAATCCCGTCCCTATTCCACCCGTGTACTTTCCTCAGGATGTGAGGTCCACTGGCCACTGAACCATGTGGGAAGAGTACGAGGACAGCGAAAGCTAGGAATGTCCGCAAGTCGGTAACGGAGGAGTGCTGCCCCCCGGGGAGGCTAGATTGCAGGTAGGAGACACAGAACTCAGTTCAGTCAGGTTCAGTGTTACAGCCTTTATTCCAAGTCTCAGTGACCCAGTTCCTGCTCTAGCTCCAAGTCTACTTCTAGCTCCAAATTATTGAGGGAAGACTAGGATGTTGATACCATGGGGGTAGTGGTAAAAGCTTTGGCTGTTAGATACTTTGTGAGACATTCTATTTACATATGGAAGTGGGTTTCTGCCAGACTGCTGTCTGCCTGAAAATCACAGGAAAGCATGGTATTCCTAAAGCCAGAGGCCATGTTGGTGTTTAGAGCATTCGTGGCGGGCACTTCAAAAGGAGAGTCAGGAAAGATGCCAGGAAGGCACCCTGCTATGAAAGGAGCCCCAGCACATAATCCCAAGCTGCATGAGCTGTCCGGACGTGAAGGGGCTTCTACTTTGCATAACAGAGGTCCCCAACAAGTTAGTCAGGAAGGATGCCAGGGATTCTGCTGAAAGGAGTCTCAGCACATGAATCCAAGCTGCATGAGCTGTCCAGACGTGAAAGGACTTCTACTTCACAGCAGGGGCCCCCAACATGATTCCACTAAGCTAAGCCTAGCCATCATATGTTTGATGTTAACTAAACATGTCTTGTTTAGGTAATTGTCAGAAAATGTGTACATCTTTTTGGTCAAATGCATTCTTAATCTCTGAAGAGTGATTTGTCATTACGTTTCAATAATCTTTAGAAAGACAAGACTTTATATTCAGTTATTTAAATTCTGGGAATTATTCCAAAGAGATGGATTTATAGAAGACCTATGTGCCCCACAATGGATGAGTTTGGATGACAAATTATTTTCTAGGAAGAAAGCATTTATTTCAGTACTATTTATAAAACCAAAAAGTAGAAAAAATGGAATGTTAAGTAGGGATGTAAAGTAAATTAAACAAATGATGTTTATTTAATGGGCCATTATCTAGCAATAAATTCCTTCTTGAAAATGAATAATGCTAAGAGAAAACTTATTTTAATATAAATAGAATATAAGAACTGCTATTTAACATTACACACGGTGTTGAAAATCCTGTATTAATGGAACTGTAAAGCTATGGTCTGTGTCAGACTGATGTGCATTATGCAACATTTTGTTTCTCTTTCATTATTATTTATTCTTAATATGACTATAGTAATGATTAAGTAGGAACTCAGAAACTTTTAAGACTCTTATTACAGAAAACTTCAAGAGCATAAAGAAGTAGAGCACGTGCTAGAATCTCCTAGCCCTGAGTCACTTCATCGATTTGCCAACCCATACTGCTCTATCCTTTCTAGATTATTTTGAAGCAACCTCAAACAAATTGCACTTTTTCTGTAAAAGTTTCACTATCAATTTTTCAAAAAGTAGGAATATCATTATAAAAGATGATCATTGTCACACTGTTAAGCCTAGGAGGATCTAAGTCGGGTTTTTTGTTTTGTTTTGTTTTTTTAGACTAGTTCTTGGGTCTCTTATGTAGTCTATGCTGGTCTCAAACTTAGAATTCTCCCATGTTGGCCTACTTTGAAAATAAAGTTTCGATGCAATATTTCATTTATTGCACGCATTTAGTCATGTATTTCATTCTTTTCAAAGTGTTTGAGGGCAGGGCATGGTGGTGCATGCCTTTAATCCAGGCACCTGGGAAGCAGAGGAAGGTGGATCTGCCTGGTCTACATAGTGAGCTCCAGCCCAGCTGGGCTACGGGGAGACTATGTCTCAAAAACAAAACAAAACAAAAGCAATGTTTTTAGATTGTGTGATTATTTGCTTTCTGCTTATTTGTCCCCATTAGAAGTGCCCTCCCTTCATTGGAACTGGGTGACGAGGCCTCTCTTTCCCTTACTGCTTCCTTGAAATTTAACAGTTGAAGAAAATTTGATAAATATCCTTTAGAATTTCTCTTTGTGTTAATTTAACCAAGAGCAGCTCCCTGATGACACGTGTTATATTTCTCCATCAGACATGGATGCAATTTATCGATAAGGACAGCATGTGTGTTGTGTTCTGTTCTTAACATATTAATATCACATTATCTGTCATTGGTGATCAGTGCCAATTTCCAAATAAATAGAAATTGGAGAATTATAGTATTTTATGTTATGTAGCCTTACTGGCTCCATAACTGCAATATTTCAACAAAGAAAAACCTTCATTTCTTTTCCAGTGTGTGATGGTCTGTTTCTCAACCTGCTGCCACTGACAATTTGGTTTTGCATAATTCTTTGTTATAAGTATTACTCTGTGCATTGCAAGGTTCTTAGTGACAAGCCTGTACTAGTTACTTGCTTCCTTGCAGTGAAACAGCACCTGACACATGTAACTTAAAGAAGGAAGGGTTTATAGTGACTCATATTCTGAGGAGGTCAGTCCATCCTGGAAGCAAGACAGGATCAAGTGCAGGAGGAAGTTGATCACATTGCGTCCCCACCCAAGAAGCAGAGAGTGATAAATTTTGATATGCAGCTGCATTTTTATTCAGCCCAGAAGTTAGGGTCAGTGTTCCCACCTCAATTAACCTTATCTATAAAATCCCTCAGCCACAACTGGCCCAGTTTTGGAGAATAAGAGACTATAGAGTGTAAGGTGGGACTCCTATATGGAACCTCACCCACCCATGCTCAGAGACCATTGTGGAATAGGAGGCAGAAAGATTGTAAGGGCCAGGGCTAGTTCATGAACACAGGGAGGTGGAGGCTTGCTCATGTGAGCCTGCGGCAGTGGTTGTGATGAGTGCAAAATCCATGCCAGCTCAATTAAACAAGGGCCTCAAAAGGGAGGTGAAAAATAGATGGCAGGCCAGGACTAGATTGAGAACTATTTGAGACTGATTGCTAATGGGTGAGTGACAGTATGACTTACATACAACCACTGGATGGGCTGACTAGATTCCAGTGGATGCATTTAGATATTTGGGTACAAACACCTGAATGAATAGGACTCAGCGTGTATGGCAGAGTGCATAGGATTCAGTGGGGGGATAGGAGGAGGCGTGGATGGGGGAGAAGGTCTGGATTTGAGTGGAAAATGTTGTATAAAATTTAAAAAAGCTTAAAAAAAATCCCTCAGACACATTCCCTGAAATTTTTCTCCAAGGTGTTCTAGATCTAGTCAAGTTGATAGTCAGTATGAACCATCATGCCTTCTTTTTCTGTTAATGACAGCAAGAACTTCTATTCAGCTAAAATTATGTCTAGATTGTGCTAAGGACATTGTGGGGCAAAAATGTCAACAACTGAGGACCGCTGGGTTATCTTAAGATTCACACACAAAAAGTACAATATGTAATCAGTTTAAAAATGCTTAGTCCTCACGCTGCCTTTAGAGGCGATAGGTGAGAATTTCCTCTTCATAGATACAATTAAGAACTCAAGATTTTAAGTATAATATGTCTTTTAAAATTTTTTGATTAAGCTTTTGTAGTTATATACAACAGTTTTTAATCAAATTTAGACCTGCTACCCCATCCATGCCCTGCCAGCCCCTCATCAGACCTCATGCATTCTGCCATATGTGTTAAGACCCATCCAGTCAAGCATTTGTACCAGATGTCCTTCAGTGTAAATTTGTCCACTGGAGTCTAGTCAGTCCTCCTAGACATCATATGTAAAGCATACTCTCCCTCATCTGGCATCAAATAGTTTCCAGCAGTTCTCGGTCTAGGGCCAGCTGCCACCCATTTCCCTCCTTCCAAGGACATACTCGATGCCTCTTGCCACAAGTTTACAGGTACAACCTTCCTTCCAGAGGCCAGAAAGCCTCTGCTCCCCTGTGTTCACGAACTTGCCCTGGTTCTTACAGTCTTTCCACCTACTGTTCTGCAAAGGTCCTTGAGTTGTGGATTGGTGAGGTTCAATACAGGAGTCCCATTCAAGGAAACACTCTGAAGTCTATTATTCTTTAAAGCTTGACCTTCTGTGTGCATCACACTCTATTGTATAAGGAAAATCCACTGGTGAGAGTTGAGGGAGGCATTGGTTTTCTCTCTACCCCTGTTTCATTATGTTCCATGAGCCTTAGGTGCAGAGGTTCAATTGTAGATGTATCATCTAGTACTGGGCATCTCTAAGACATATATTCTCTGTATCTGACCAGTAGTGGAATTCTGCAGTAGCCTCCATCTGTTGCAAAAAGAAACTTCTTTGATGAGTGCTGTATGGTATGCTTGTCTATAAGTATAAGGATGAATATTTAGCATATAGTAAGAAATTTCATTTGTTTAGAGATATAAAAGAGAAAGGGTTTTCTCTAGGTTCTATGTTCTATCCTGTCATGTGTATTTGGCTGAATTTACAGTGTCACCTATGAGTTCCCTTCCATTGAGAGGACTCTAAGTCCAATTAGAAAGCTGCTGATTGCCCCCAAGACAACAGTGTTGCTACTGCACTGATAGAAGTAGTTTGCCATGCCAGTCATTATGGTCGTCAGGGTTTAGAGTTGGGTTGGACCATTGATTGTTCTTCTCCCTTGACAGTTTGCATATTATCACCTAGCATTATGGAGGCTAAACATCAGGTAGAAGTTCTCTAGGTCAATTCCCATGCCACTGCTCCAAGCCCTGTATCTGCAACATGTCCCATCTTCAGCAATAGGGGTATATCTACTAGATTTGGGAAATAATCAAGAGCTTTGGCAATAGCCTGTGTTATTTTGGGAGTCTCCTGGACTATACTCACTAACCACGCAAAGGAAGGGCTCTTCTCTCTGGCTCTATGTTCCTTGCCAAGCAATTCCCAGGTACACAAAACTGTAAGAAATGTTTGATACTTTCAGTAAAGTGGCAGGCTACAAAATCAACTTACAAAAATAAGTAGATTTTCTATATATCAATAACAAGCAAGTAAAATCACAGGAGGAAACCCTCCCATTCACAATGGCTTCAAAAAAATATTTAGGAATAAACCCAACCAAAGACATTAAAGACCTCTATAACAACATTTTCAAATCTCTAAAGAAAGAGATAGAGGAAGACACTAGGAGATGGAAAGACCTACCATGATCATGGATTGGTAGAATTAATATTATGGAAATGACCATCTTGCCAATAGCAATCTGTAGATTGAATGCAATGCCAATCAAAATACCTACCATATTCTTCACAGAGATTGGAAAAAAATCATTCTAAAATCCATATGGAATCATAAAAGACCGAGGATAACCAAAGTAATCTTGGGCAAAAAGAACAACACTGGGAGGAAACCACCATACTAGATCTCAGATTATATTACAGAGCTATAGTCATAAAAACTGCATGGTAGTGGCACAAAAATTGACATGTAGATCAATGGAAAAGAAGACCCAAACATACATATATGCAATTTCAGCTATCTGGTAGTTGACAAAGTTGCCAAAACCGTGCAATAGAGGAAAGACAGCATCTTAAACAATTAGTGCTGTCAAAACTAGATTAACACATGTGGAAGAATGAAATTAGACCCTTATGTTTCACCCTGCACAATGACAAGTTCTTCTAAGCTAGTTTTTTACATGCTCTGCTCCTGCTTGGAAATAGCTATTTGTCCAAAATTCACAGATGTTTGGTAAGAAATAGAATGTAGAGAATAAGATCTGAGTACTTAAAGTGCTCATTAATTGTCAGGCTTTTTTCCAAGTAGATAACAAAGCCATTACACTAAGGAACTCTCAGTATCTGTGGTTACCTGCAAAAGATCTACACAAGAACAAGCCAGTCAAAATTCTAATACGGACTAGGAAGACACTCAGGAGACCCCATCCCAAGCTGAGGAGCTACTGACAGTTGATGACTGCTTGGGTGAATGGATTAAGTTTCCTTAGGGGTTTGGCTCCTCAGAGATTGCTCCTGTTCCAGTGGATGGCTCTACACTCATGCAGACACAGGCAGCTTTAATTTGACTCGGTGGGTTAAAAAAAAAGAAGGCATGAAATTGGGAGAGAGAAGTGATGAGGCCTCTGTGAGGGGTTGAAAGGATGGGGGGTGAATATAATCAAAACACACTGTACACATGGAAATTTCAAAGAATAAATAAAAACATTAAAAATAGAAATAGCATATACATAAATTTGAACACATACATACACAAACACACACATACCTAGACTCATACTTTTAGTCTAATTTCAGAAACATGGAATTTTTCTTCTTCTTTAACCATTTCCCTATATCTTTTCCCACTCTGCTGTAATTTCAGTATCTAAGGGCATCAACGTAGTAGCCATCATTCATTTGCTTTGCTCTGATGGCAAGCAGACTTAAACTTGCTTTTAAATTCTCATTTGATGATAGTCAGACCTTTGTTTAAATTACTCCTTTAGGGGCTGGAGAGATGATTCAGTGGTTAAGAGTACTGACTGTTCTTTCAGAGGGCCCAGATTTGGTTCCCAGCATCCACATAGCGGCTACAACCATCTGTAGCTCCAGTTCCAGGGCACTGCACGACACAGATGCACTTACATATATGTAGGCAATACATCCAGACACATAAAACAAAAACATAATAAAAATATTTTTTAAATAAACTCACTGTTTTCGGATGAGCTCCAGTGACTCACTTTGAATTAAGAGAATTTTGCAAAAATGTGACAGGATAACACTTTTTAGGTTAGGTTACAGAAATAACAAAAAGAGAGTGACATCTATCCTGCTGACTGCATCTAGTGGGGCTGTGTGCTCTGAGGTAAAGCACCTGTTTTGATCTGAGTTGACCAACAAGAAAAGAATATGGAAAATCAAATAATTAGGAAAGAGTTAGCCAAACAACTCATAAAGAACGGAGTCCTCTCAGGCTAGAGATGAAGCCAAGTTGACAGAATGCTTGTCTAGCATGCATGAAACCCTGGATTCTATCCCCAGCCCTGCATAAGTCTGGGTTCTATACCCAGCACTGCATAAACTGGACACAGTGGGGCTACTAGTCATCTGACACTCCTTGGATGACTAGAAAGTTTATGGACAGCCTCAGCTATATGAGACCCTATTTCAAAACAAGGGAATGGAATCCTCTCAACAACTACCTTAGGGTTGAAACAAATATTTCCAAGGTTGATCCTGAAGTTGATACAACTGGCATGTTAATTTGCTAAGATTTGAGTAAAACAATCAATAATAATGGACACAATTTCTTAACACATATAACATGGTCTCATAAGGAACCCTGTATGTCATCCTTGCTGACAGAATATGAATATTTAAATACATTTAAATTGGCCAAGAGTTTGGGACTCATTAATCTTGTACACAAATTACAAGAGATAAATAGCTTAACTATTGGGTTATAAACTCAATTTATTTCTTATCTGCCTGATGCTATGATGATGTTCAGCACCAAATAAATTTCATTATATTGTTTTCATTGTCATAATTGTGATATTTTGTCTAATCATGAATATATATTATTTCTATCATCAAATATATAAGAACATTTTGGGGGCTGGAGAAATGTTTCAGCGGTTAAGAACGCTGGTTGTTCTTGCAGAAGACCGGTACCCAGCACCCACAAGGCAGCTAACTACTGCTGCAGGGGATCCGGCAGCCTGTTCTGATCTCGGTGGGCATTGCATGACATGGGTGCACTTACCTACATGCAGGCAATACACGCATACATATAAAATAAAAAAATAATTTTTTTTAAGTTTAAAAAAATAAGAACTTTTTTTTCTATTTTCAACCTTTTCTCTTAATATGGTTTTTCAATCTAATTCCACCATGAATAATTTTTTTTCTTTTGTTGAAAAATATGTAACTAGTTATGATGACACAAGTGTAAAATCACAGAACTTGTGAGGCAGAGGCAGAAAACTTGAGAATTTAGTACCATTCCAGCCTCAAAAATCCCAGAGCTCAATGTAATGTTCAGTAATAGAATGATTGCTTAGCACATACACATCCTTCAGTTTGAGCCCTAGTACTGATAAATAAAAAACAGCATAATTTAGTATGCCTTTAATCAGTTTCTTTTCTTTGTTATTTTGGCAAAATACTTGACAAGAGCAACTTAATGAAGAAAGGGTTTACTTTGGCTCTTCAAGAGGGAGAGCACGGTGGTAGGAGCCTGAGGTGGTTGGCTACATTGCGTCCGCCGTCAGGAAGCAGAAAGGCGGATGCTGGTGTTCAGCTCACTTTCACAGTTTTATTCAGTCTGGAATCCCAGCCCTAGAACTTGCCACCCATACTCCGGGCCGGTCCTACTTCCTCAATCAAATCTTTCTGGAAATGCACTTCCAGGCAGAAACAATTTGTTTCTATGGTGATTTTAAAGCCATCAAATTGACAATGAAGTTTTGCATCCCAGGCATTCTTACCCTCTATTCTGAATTAAGTTAAGCAATGGCATGCTCTCTCATGGCTCTTCTGTTTCCTCATCAGCTTCACCTTTCCTCTAGAGATTAGAGATTGGGCTTTCTCCATTTAAACACCCTTGACATTGTGCATCCTGTAGCTTCTCAGTGAGGGGCTGTTTCAAACTATAGGGTATTTAGCATCTCTACTCAGTAAATGTCAGTATCACCCCTACCACAAGTTGTGACAGCTAGATGTGTCTTCAACATTAGCTGATGTCTGTTTGGGGAATAATATTAAACATTCTCAAGAACCTCTGTTTTAGATATAAAATATATGCCATTCATGTTCGCCAGCTGTGGCATCTCATGTCCTTATGGCGTGGACGACCAATGTCCTTTTGATAGGAATTTTAGTGTTTTCTGGGTCTCTGCTATCATGTGCTGTTTTGCATCAACAATAATGAGTTTTTATCTTTATATGTTTTTAATACCCTATCATTTAGATTCTTATTAGATTGTTAAATGAAGATATAAATATACCTGTATTTCTGCAGGATATAGTGTGGAGCCACTCCCATCCAGTAGGGAATGAAGTAGTTTATTTTCCTACCAACAATTTATGAGAATGTTACCCTAACCCTCACCCAGAGCTTACTGTCAACCTTTGGTGTTATTGCCAGTCTGAGAAGAGATCTCAGTGTAGTGTCACTTGCTTTTCCCTTATAACTTGTCAGGCTCAGTAAATTTTAATGTTTTTGTTATTCATTGCATTTTATGGGAATTATCTGGTCACACTTATTCCCTTTATCATTAGTTGCTAATTTCCATTTTCTGTTGGAATATCTCCACATAGTAGTTCTATTAAAATTTGTTGTTGGCTGGGACTGGAGAGATGGCTCAGCAGTTAAAAGCATTGGTTGTTCTTGCAGAAGACCCTAGTTCAAATCCCAGCACCCACACGGCAGCTGACAACTGTCTGTGACTCCAGTTTTAAGGGAGTCAAGGCCCTTTTCTGACCTCCATGGGCAGAATGCACTTACATACCTGCAGGCATAACACTCCTACAGATAAAATAAAATAAATAAAATAAAACCTTCAAAGAAAATTGATTTGTTGTGGTTTTCGGGAGGAAGCACAGTGGGTAAGAGTGCTTTACATTCCTAAGAGCAGGAGATCCTGACTGGATCTCCAGCACCCATGTGGCTGCAACTATAACTTTAAGGGACAGTGCTAGGAAAGGAGACAGACCACATAGCTGTAAATAAAACAAAACCTGTTACTGTAAGCTCCAGGTTCAATGAGAGACCCTGTCACAATGGTACAGGCCAGAGAATGAAAGAGGACACCTGACATCCAGCTTCAGCCTTAGTGCGTGCATGAGTGTGCATATCCACATACCATGTAAACACACACAGGTATATATACACATATGTACATACATACACTCATATACACACAAAAGAAAACAAAATTTTTTATAAATGAAAATTATTTTCCCACATATTCATTTGTCTTTTTAGTTTAAAAAATTTTATTGCTTTAAATGTCTGGTAGAATTCTGCTGTAAATCCTTCTGGGCCTGGACTTTTTTTCAATTGGGAAGCTTTGTATTACTGTTTCAATTTCCTTATATGTTATGAGTCTGTTTAAACTGTTGATCTCTTCTTGGTTTGACTTTGGTGGTTCCCATGATTTCAGATATCCATCCATGTCTTAGCATGGAAGAAGACAGAGTCGTCTGCATCCCAATACCCTATCTGCAAGTTGGGTAACCTCTTCAGAGGATGGTGTGATAAGAATAGGAGGTAGGGGGGCTGGAGAGATGCCTCAGAGGTTAAGAGCACTGACTGCTCTTGAAAAGGACCCAGGTTCAATTCCCAGCACCCACATGGTGGCTACGAACCATCCTTAACTCCAGTTCCAAGGGAATCCAAAACCCTCTTCTGACCTCCGCAGCATTGCACGACATGGGTGCACTCACATACATGCAGGCAATACACTCATACACATAAAATAAAAATAATTTTAAAAAAAGAATAGGAGGTAGGAATTGGCCAGACAGTAAAAAGACCCCAAAGAAAAGTAGCTAGTTTCTTGACTAAAAGTCAAAATGTCGTTGGGACTCTTAGCACCATACTCTGTTCCAAAGGCCAAAAATGTCTAAAGTATTTGGGAGCTCTTACCTAATCCTTAAAAGATTTTAGGGTTACCTCTTCAGAAGGGGTAATGTTAGAGTACCCAAAAGCTGCATTAAAAAAAAAAAAGAAAGAATAAATGAAGTTATCAGAAAAAAAGTGATGGGGAGATAAAGGACGTGTTGGAGGAGAGGGAGTGGACATGGATTTGATCAAAACACCTTACATACTTATATGTCAGTATGGGAGGCTCAATAAATTATTTTTTAAAAATTATTGCTTGACAGTTTCATCCATGCACACGTGTTTCCATCAAATCCAGCCTCCATTTCCACCCCTCTAATTCTGCTCCTACACTCTTCCCATTTTCTCCCCCTACTTCCTGTGCTGTTCTTTATAAACTCCCTGAGTCTACTCAGTGCTACACGAATGTACATGGGTGTAGGACCATGAGTATGAGCAGCCTCTTGGAGGCCACATCCCTGAAGAAAACTGTCTCTCCAGTGCCCAATAACCATCAATTGTCAAGTGCTCCTTAACCAGAAGTAGGACGTCACAAGCCGTTCTGCAACATATGATGGTATTTTGGCTGGTTTGATCTTGCACAGGTCATGTGTATGTAATCACAGCTGTTTTTTTTAAAATGTAAATTTCAGTTCCTTCATCAAAACATCACTATATTCCTTTATTTTGGGTGAATCTTGAAGTCCTTTATTTTTAAAAAAAATTTATTTAATATTTTTATCTTATGTGTATTACCAACATGTGTGTAAGTGTACCCATGTCATGCAATACCCAAGGGGGCAAGAAAGTGGTTGTTGGATCTCCTGGAACTGGAGGTAAGGATGGTTGTTAGCTGCCATGTGGGTGCTGGGATTGGAACCCAGGTCTTCTGCAAGAACAATCAGTGCTCTTAACCACTGAGCCATCTCTCCATCACCCAATCCCTTTATTTTATGTGAATTTGAAATTATGATTAGGAAAATCCCCCTACAAACAAAAAAGGGAAGAATTTATCCATGTTTTTTCCCTGGTCGTTTCTGAATTATTTTATATTTATGCTGTTGCATTGAAAGAGAAATTATTTTACCTTTTTCAATATGACTGTTCACTTTAACACCACTGTTTTTACAGCTTCATCTTTTCAAACTGGTTACATTTCCAATGCATTGGATGTACCTGCATTTTTATTTCTATTTATTTGTTTACTTATTTATTATGGAGGCAAGGTCTTACTTACTATGTGACACAGGCTTAACTTAAGCATACTGTGCAACCCAGGCTGGTCTTGTAAACTTCAGTCTTTCTGCTTCAGCTGCCTCAGTGCTGGGGTTAGAGGGATTTATATATATA
>NW_008355468.1:1316867-1329424 GCF_000622305.1 Nannospalax galili | reverse complement strand
CTAGACCTTAAGAAAATAAATTTCTTGAGGTTTCTATAACTTATATAAAATGGAAATTACCCATTTTAAGTGAAAAATAACTGTTACAGAAATTGCAGAAATGTACAACCATCATAAAAAATTTCAAGTTTACATCTTTTCCTTGAATCCCAAATGGTCTCTTGCTTCCATTCCAGCCTCAGTACACTACTAATATACTATAGGTCTTTGTAGATGATCCACTTCTGAAAGCTCTTATGTAAATGTATCTGTATCTCTTTCATACTTTGTTTGGCCTTTCTCAGTTAATTTAATGAATTATCTGTGCATTGATAAATTTTACATTGTATACAGAACTTCATTTCTTATTGCCAAATGATAGAACCTATAAATATACAGGTTAGTCTAGCAATTTGTTACAGATATTTGAATTGTTACCATGACTGTGAACAGCACTGCCTTGACAGGTGTGGCTCGAATTCTCTCTGGGTCTCCTGCGTGATCAGACTAACCATATAATATGTTTTATGTGTATTTATTAACTTACAAAGGAATGAGTACCCGGTGCCTAGCCCAGCACCACCGACTCAGAGCCTGCCTTACCAGATCCTGCCACAGCCATAACCCCGCTAGCATTCGCTCACACTTCCGGGGCCAGCGATCTCACCCCAGGTCCACAGGGAGTCAGTCCATTCTGTCTTTGAGTTGCTGCGTTGGCTGCTAGCTTCCTACACCATCACACTCCTGGCTTCCATCCCAAGATGGCTCCTCGCCTCCCTTCCTACTTCCCGCTTGAACCAGCCAATCGGGAGACAACAGGTCCCAGAACAATTTTCTTCACCTTGAATCCATGCATAAGAGTAGATCAGTACATCTCAGATTTATGCTTATCTTAAAAATTGCAAATATTTTCTGATATATTCTTAAACTTTATGAGTTTGTTTTTGTTGTTGTTGCTCCCAAAAAACACTAAATCAACTGTATAACTGTATATCTTCTGATAACTGGAAGACCAGATTCTCTTCTTCAATAAGGTAATTCCTAGTTCCGGCTCATGTAGTGCTTCATATTTTAGTTTGTAAAAGTGCTAATTTACTCAATTACCTTCAATTTTGATACAGAAAGGACAGGTAGGATGATGATAGTACGTTGTTTTCAGGAATGAAATACATGTTTCTCCTTAAAATGCATTTCTTTACTTCTTAAGAGAATTTGTTTTTGGTGATTCTTGTAAAGTCTGCCTAGATTTCTTTTCTTGTCAACTCTATTAACAGTGGCTACCCCCTTCTGCTGTATCTTGTAGCTGATTTTGTTGTTTTATGATAAATGCCATCAGTTTTTTGTGTTGATTATATAATTTTCTACTTTCTTCAGTTGTCTTGTGTGAACTGTTTCCCATCGACTCGTGGAATTTCTAGATCTATAAATAGTGTCATTGGGAAATTAAAAATATAGTTTCATATCTTTCTTTCCAATTCTTAAGCCTTTTATTTATGTTCTTTTTCTAATTGTAATGGATAATACCACAAATAAAATCTAAGTAATAGTGGAAATAGTGTATATCCCTTTTTATTTGCAACATTTTCGTGAAAGGCTCTGTAATTTCCCATTCGCAAAAACTAATTTAGAGGAAGAAGTGTCCATCAATTTTCATATTATGGAGAATATAATAACATACATCTTCAGAAATATATACACATGTGATATACATACATGTATTCATGCATACTTGGTCCATATATATATATATTTCCCAGATAATTTCTTTGGAAGAGCTTCTTTATTTCTCTTAATTGAAATTTTAAATTTCTGTCATTGTTTCTCTTTCCCACTTTTGTTTTGATTGACATGTCATAGCTATACAACTTTAGAAGTGATGGTGTGACAAACGTGTGTATATAATATGTAAGGATCAATTCAAAATAAATAGCATCTCCACATTTCTTTCAATGAAGCTCTTCATAAAATAGATATGAGGTGATTGCAACTTGCAGCCACCCACTGTGTTGAAGAATGCTTCCTCATATCTGACAAACCTTTGCGACCAGTTGTTCAGCCTCTCTTAATATATCCAAACTCCTGCCTGCATAGCAGACATATTTTGTGTATAATAGCTCAGAAATAATTGTAATTTTCTGTATTTGGCTTACTTCACTTAACATGATATTCTCCAGTTCCAAAACTTTTCTGCAAATGATTTCCTTTTCATTTTTTCTTTTCATTTTCTTTTGAGACAGGGTCTCACTATAGCCCTGGATAGCCTCCAACTCTCTTTGTAGACCAGGCTGACTTTGAACTCACAGAGGTCTGCCTGCCTCTATCTCCTGGTTAATTTTCTTTTCTTTACGGTTGAATCATATCCCTAATATTCCTCTGAACATACACACCAAGCTATCTGCCTTTGTTTACCTGCCTGCCTCTTGGTGGAATCTAGACCCTGGCTCTGTGAATGACACTGCATTAAGCACAGCTGTAAAATCATTTTTTTAGTGCTGATTTCACTTCCTTAACATCCTCTTCTGTTGAACCTTCTTGAGGTAAAATCACCTGCAAGAATTTGTCACTTTGATCCCCATTCTTCAAACTGGAGTTCCCTAAACAAATAACAAATTCTCTTCCGTTCATATTATTCTCCTCATACTGGTTCACCTTCACCTTGAGTTACTCTTCACCATCTTAAGTGCAGGGACATGGAGGCCATCATTCACCAGCCAAAAAAATAAGCCATTCTTTTCCTGTGGAATCAAAGTGAGAGGGCTTGAGAGTAGAGCTCTTTCTGAAGACACTATAGGAGGTTCCTAATTCTCAGTATGTGACTCCAGAAGGAGAAGTAGGTCTTTTCCAGGTGCATGGCAGAGAGATCACTGCACATTTGAGTGCAGCACATGGAGAGGATCCTGGGTGGTAAAAGCAGTGGCGAGTCCTCAAGTGTGAATGTAATGGAGGCAGCAGTGGCCTCTTCTCTGACATTAGCGAGATGTCTCTGCCAGCAAAAAGCCTCCAGCACGTACCTTCCACAGTCCATGCATGCAAATAGATTTAAAATCCAAAAATGCATGTGCTTGGTATCCCAGTAGACAGAAAGGTCCCCCCCCACCACATTCATGGGAAGTCGTAGATGAATCAGATTATGATATACGTGTGCAACAGAACATGGTAGAGACAAAGTCTTCCTCTACCTGTAGTATTTCAAGAGCTGGAACCCCCAAAATTGACTCTGGTTTCCTCCCTCATTCTGTTTCTACGGTGAAAGTCTACCTTCATCTCTAAAATTTCATCTCAGCTCTATTGCGCTCTTGTTTTATTTTCTTAATTAAGAAAACTTAGAAACCTAATAAGTGTTCATTTAGCTACAGTTCTCTGACTTGGTGCTTATGCAGTCTTCTACTAGGCCTAATTGAATAAATATTGGAATTGAAGAAGACTTCTTGACCTTTATAAGCTTATTATATACTTTGAAGTTCAGGCATGATTGAATAAATAGGTATAATTAAACTAAGCCTAGGACAACCTCCTTGCTGACTTTGATAATAAGTTCCGTGGCAGTACAAAATAGCAGTAGTCATAATTAATTTAGATTTCACTAGATTTAGAGTTGTCATGAAGCAGAATTTAAAGGAAATCACAAATGTGAGCTCACGGAATATGTTACCTGATCTGTGTAAAAATAAATATATAAATAAAAGTGAACCTAAAAATGAATAAAATTTCAAGAATAATCAGAGCTCTCTGGGCAATCAAATTTCAGGGACAGTTTAGTTGATAGGCTTTTAACAAAATATTAGGTTCTTCAGTATTATTTATTTAATTTATAAAACATGATATGAATTTGACTTCATATATTTTGACATTGATTCATGAGTTTAAAACAGTTTCAGTTCAGAAATAATAATCAGGTTTCTACAATGAGATTATTTGTGGAGTAAGGGAATGAGTCTTACTTTCTGATTTAACAAGTTGTCAGTACTAGGACAGAAAGGGTTTTCCTAGAAATGTCTCCATGGGAAATATTCTGCAAAGCAGGACTGGGATGGAAGGAAGTCTCAGTGTGTAAAATAATTTGCCACAGAGGCCTGATGATCTAAGTTCCATCCCCAGAAACAATGGGAAGAGACAACCAACTCCCAAAAGTTATTCTCTGGTCTCCACATTCAAACTACAACACATGTGAACTTGCACTCACATGAATAATAGTAATAATAATAATAATAATAATAATAGATAAAAGAAAAAAAATTAAGTGAAACAGGACAGATGCAAAGACACCATTTGGAAGAGTGATGGCCAAGATATTTAGAGAATTTTGGGTGAAATGAGCTCTATGTGGATAGTCTGTGGAAACTGTTGTCCTGCAAACCAGGAGTGCCAAAAACCATTGAGATACCACTTTTCCATGATCCTCTTTATGGTGACTTAGAGACTTCTGAGTTCTTAGTATTTCTACTCCAAATAAAATAGAGAAATCATATGAAAATAGGTCAATGAGAAAAAAATCAATTCTATATTAGGTTTGGAGAATGGCTGTCTTGAGTTTGTGGGACCTGCATGATCTTGATTTAACTTTAAAAAGACAGGATTTAAACAACATTCTTGCAATGCAACTAGAGGGATGACTCCAACCAAGAATGGATAGCTGCCAGTCATGTGACAGGACAGAACCAGAGGACTGGAGCTGCTCAATAAAGTGAAAACTAATAAATCAGATATAAAGGTGTGTGTATTTATTTTGTATAAAATGATGTTTTGATGTAGACTATAAAACAATCTAACCGATTTTGCTCAAGAATCACAGAAATAGTTTTTTTTATAGTGAGAACATGTTACAGTTACTGCCTTAACATTTTTCAAAGACAAGATGTGTCTTCATTAGCTGTATGGAAGAAATAAAAACAATATTTCTTTTTAAATGTTAATTTATATATATATTTGTTTTATGAGTGTTTTTCCTGCATGGATATAAGTGCACATGTGTCATACATTACTTGCAGCAATCAGAAGATGGTGTCAGATCCCCTGGAACTGGAGTTATAGATTGTGGTTGGCCTCCATGTAGGTTCTGAAAACTGAACCCAGGTCCTCTGCAGAAGCAATCGGTGCTCTTAACACCAAAATCAGTATGTCAAGAGGTGTCTGTAGTCCTCTGTTTACTGCAGCAATAGCCAACAAAGCCAAGAGATGAAATCAGCCTGTGTCCCATTAATGAGTAAACAGAGTAGGAAATTATTTGGCAAGATCATTTTACAGTTAAAGCAACAAAAACAGGGTAATAGTTCATTTGCTGACAAGTTTAAACCAAAGAAAAAGCATATTTGAACTGGAATCCTTCTTTGAAGATCAATTGCTCATACTTGATATTTTTAAATTAATTAATCTATTACATATTTTTCTCTATAGGTTTGAGTGTTTTGTCTGCATGTACATAAGTACACTTGTGGGGTGGGTGCAGTGTACATGGAGTCCAGAAGAGGACGACAGATCCCCTAGAACTGGAGTTACAGACAGTCGTTAGCTGCTATCTGGGTTCTGAGAACTGAACCTGGGTTCTCTCTAGGAGCAGCCACTGTTCATTGCTGAGCCATCTCTACAGCCCTAGACTTGATTTTTGTAGTGACAAACTTCTCTTTTCAAATGCCACGCCTATTCCTTTGGACACATCTGTTCTTGGAGAATCTTAATAAATTAAAATGTTAGTAGGATATTAATAAATAAAATTTACTATGAATATTTTCCTACATATACTCAAACTTACCTACTACTTAATTTAAAGATAAAATAAAATTACTGGGGCTCAGCGGGTAAGAGCACTTGCTGTTCTTTCAGAGACCAGAGTTTGGTTCCTGACATCCACATCAGCTGGCACACAACAACTTGTACCTCCAACTCCAGGGTATCTCTTCTGGCCTTCACGCACACCCACACATACCTTGAATACACACACAGAGGCACATACACAAAATAAAATATTTTTAAAAATAACTGGCCATTTGAATTTAGAAGATAGCTTTGATAGCATGCAAACCTGTTAGGATGTGTGAGTGACAAAAACTTATATTTAACAACACAATTTCTTACACCTTTAATCCCAACACTTGGGAGACAGAAGCAGGCGAATTGCTGTGAGTTCAATGCCAGCCTGGTCTATATAATGAGTTCCAGGCTAGCTGGGGCTACAGGGAGACCCTGCCTCAAAAAGAGCAAACACAAAACGAAAACAAAATAAAACAAAAAACCCAAACAATTTATATAGGATAAAAATATCTAATATTACAGCCCTTCCCCTGAGAGTTCTGTGTTCTATGGTGAAGGTAATGGAAATACAATAACTTGGCACGCACTGCCACGTTTGACTCCATACGATGTTTTTAATAAACAAGAATCTGCTTCCACTGCTGCTGCATTTACATTTCATTAAATGTACTAAAAATTAGTATTGAGATTTTCTCCATAATAAAACATCTTTTAGGGTAACAATTGTGAAGAAAAAGAAATCTATACACACAAAAATGGTTTTTGATTGATGGATGAAGTCTTGAAGGGAAAGGTGATGTGCTGAGTTATAATTTTGTCAGTTTTGTTCACAGTTCTGTCTCTAGCACTCTCCGCCATGTTTATTTTGAAGGAAGTTCTCAAAATGTTGGTTAAAAGAATGGAGGATTGAATAAATAGCAACTGTAATCATATGTGATTGTTTTAATTAGTGGGGACAGAATACAATGGCTCTTAAACTGGTATTTTAGGAAGAATTTTGAAGAATTTGAGGTTTTAGGATAAATACAAGAGTATAATCTTTTAATGATGCTTCTTTATTTTAGGGATTCATTTAAATGGCTAAAATATTAACTTTTAAATAGAATTTTGCAATTTTTATTCAACATGAATTGATGGTATTTAGATCCCCTCCCTTATCTGCACTTCCTGTTATTGCCCCTCCCAATTCAATGTACTGCATCATATGTAATATTTATTATATGTAGTAATTATAATACATTCTACACAGTCTAGTTTGTGTACCCAAATGTCCTTCAGTGTGGATCTATCCACTGAAGCCTGGTTAACCTACCAGGAGTTCCATGCTTGAAAGAAACTGTCTCTGCCCCTTCCAGCAGCCATCACCACAGTTTTCTTAGTTAGGGTTGGAGCTTCTTACGGACTTCCTTATGCCTATTTTGACATTTATTTTTTCTGGTTTGAGCTTGTGGGACTTCTGTATGCTGTTGCTGTTACTCTGAGTTTAAATGAGTAACTGACAACCTGTCTGTGAAACATTGTTCCCTTGTGGTCATCCACCTCCTCTGGCTCTTACAAGCTTTCTGCTCCCTCTTCTTTAATGTTCCCTGAGCCTTGTGGGGCAGAAGTTTGATATAGGTGTCCTATTCAAGGATAAGCACTCTGAAGCCTCTTGTTCTCTACACATTGGCCGGTTGTGGATTTCTGCATTATTCACTATCTGTTGCATAAGGAAACTTCTCTGGTGAGGGTTGAGACATTCATTAATGTATAGGTACAATAAGTCATTAGGAGTCAGTATATTATGATAATTATTTAGCAGAAAACTAGTATTAGGTTCTCCTCTATGACCTGTCACTTATCTAGCCTGGGATTCCTAAGCTTGATATCAATGTTAGGTATGTCATTCATTCTAGAAAGCTGACCTTAAATCCAGTTAAAGAGTGGTTGGCTAGTCACATAATATTTGTGACACTAATGCACTGGTCTGCATATCCCTCCAGGCCAGTTATTGCTGTTGTTCATAGGATTCACAGCTGGATAAGGTTTATGATTACTTTTGTCCTTCTGCTGGAATGCACAGTACCTGTAAACACTAGCCAGTGGAGATGTGACTCTGAAGTCAGCACCAAATTGATTTCTCCTTGTTTGTTCTACAGCTCCTATATGAAGTGTTTTCAGTAACAGGGTCTTACCATCCAGTTCTTGTGGGCAACCAAGACCAGAGGTAATGGTGAATATTGTTTGAGAGTCTGTAGGACCCCTGCTGAATGGCTTCTAGAGAGGGAGTCCACTCCTATCATTAAAGTGTTTTTAAATTTTTTTTATTAACCTATGATGTCTAGAAATGGAAATGTCCCCCTGTTATATGATAACTCCATTCATTCTATTTTTATGATGTATATGCTGTAAGAAGTTTCTATGGTGGTAGGCTTCCATATGGCTCATTCTAAAGGCCTTTAGTGCTACTTATCCTTCCCCGTACTCCAGTCTCTGCTGTGTCCTCACATTTCCCACAGCATTTAACACTTCCTACTATAATGCCCCCCTTTCTCCCTTCATAACACTGCACTATATCACCATCCCAGGCATCCTCCTGCTCCACTGTCACCCACACATGGCTCTTTATTAGTTTCCTGACCTCTCTGAATTTTCAAATGGAAACACACATACTAAGAATTTGAGAGTAGGGCCTGGAGAGATGGCTCAGTGGTTAAGAACACTGGTTGTTCTCGCAGAAGACCTGGGTTCGAATCCCAGCACCCATATGGCAGCTAACAACTGTCCATAACTCCAGTTCCAGGTGATCCAACAGCCTCTTCTGACCTCCGCGTGCATTGCATGACACCAGTGCACTTACCTACATGCAGGCAATATACGCATACACATTGAAAAAAAATAAATACAATTTTTTTTAAAGTTTAAAAAAAAAGAATTTGAGGGTAGCATCAAGCTATGAGAGAAATCTGTGACATTTGTCTTTCTGAGTCTGGGTTATCTCACTCAGGATTATTTCTTCTAGATCCATCCATTTACCTGCAAATTTCTTAATTTTATTTTTAAGAGCTGAATAATACTTCATTGTGTACATGTACTACACCTTCGTTGTCCTTTCTTCACTTCAAAGACATCATACTAAATGGGGGAAAAAAGCATTTCTTTTATAATCAGAATGTCAACTCTCCATTTCTGTGCAGTATAGTACTTGAAGTCTTAGGGACAGCAGTAAGACAAATAAGGAGATAAAGGGACTACAAATAGGAAGATAAGTCAGAGTGTCTTTATTGGCAAAGAATATGATTCTAAACATAGAGGATCCTAAAGAGTCTACCAGGAAACTCCTAAAGTTTATAAATACATTCAACAAAGTAGTGGGATATAAAATTAACACCCCCCCATATCAGTAGCATTCCTATACATCAACAACAGACATGCTAAGGAAGAAATATGGGAAACAATCCCATTCAGATAGCCTCAAAATCTATAAACCATCTTAGAATAAACCTGACAAAGGAAGTTAAGGACTTATACAATATACACTTTGAGACAATGACGAAAGAAATTGAAGATACCAGAAAATGGAAAGACCTCCCACGCTTATGGATTGGTAGATTAATCTTGTGAAAAGAGTCATCCTACCAAAAACAATCCACAAATTAAATGTAGTTCCATTAAAATTCCAACACAATTCTTCACAGAAATTGAAAAGGTAATCTCAAATTTCATATAGAAACACACAAAGAAAAACCCAGAGTAGCCAATATAATTCTGAACAATAAAAGAACTGCTAGAGGCATTACCATCCCCGATCTCAAATTATACTACAGTGCTAGAGTAATAAAACCAGAATGATACTGACAAAAAAAGCAAACACTTGGTTAGTGGAATAGACTTGAGGACCTAGATATAAATCTGCACATTTATAGTCATGTAATTTTTGGCAAGGAAACTGAAAGTACACACTGGAGAAGAGACAGCATATTCAACAAATGGTGCTGGTCAAACTGGATAAGGGCATGTAGAAGAATGAAACTAGATTCCTATCTGACACCATGCACAAAACTCAACTCCAACTGGATCAAGAACATGATACCCTGAATAAGAGAGAGAAGAAAGTAGGGAATACATTGGAACTTATAGGCACAGAAAAGGACTTATTGAACAGGACTCCTACAGCACAAAGCATTAGGTTCAACAATTGACAAGAGGGATCATGTGAAAGTAAAATGCTTCTGTATACCAAAGGACACCATAGTTTGAGGCAACCTACAGAATGAGAAAAAAAAGTCTTTACCACCTACACCTTTGAGGGTTGGTATCTAGAATATACAAAGAACTCAAAAACTAAACATAAAAATCAGCCCAATTAAATATGGGGCAATGAGGTGAACAGGAAGTTCTGTAAAGATGAAACACATATGACTGAGAAATAATTTTAAAATGTACAAAATATGTAGTCCTCTGGGAAGTGCAGATTAAAACCACTTAGAAATTTCATCATACCCTTCTCAGAATGGTAAAGATTGAAAAAACCGAACATCAACAAATGCTGGGAAGATGGAGAGGAAGGGGAACTCTTATCCACAGCTGGTTGCCTTGCAAACTAGCGAAGTCATTAAGGAAACAGTGTAGGAGTCCAGAAAAAGCTTGAAATCCATCTAGCATTGCGGCTGCTCTCTGTTCGCCCTGGGCGATGCCTGCAGCCGCTCTTCTGCTCACCCGGTGCTGTCTCGGGTGTCGGTCCTCAGCTAGCGCAGGCACCGCCTGTGGCCACTCTCCATTCACCAGGTGCTGACGCCAATTGCACAGGTGCCGCCTGGGCACCACCCCTGACCGCAGAGGTGTTGCCCTTCGTTCCTCCCTGTGGCTGTAAGCTGTGGCTCTTTCGCTCACCCGGCACTGCCTCCGATTGTAGCTATTTCTGCCCGTTCTGGACCCCAGGGCTGATGAGGAGACTGTGTCAGTGAAGCCACATTCAGACACAGGAGACCTGATTCAGTGATGCAGATCCCATTTATTACAGAAGAGTACAAGCTTATATGGGGTGGGGGTCCAATCAAGAAGTTACAACTCAGATCTTTGGCAGGGTGCTGTCCTATCATGACATCACAAGGCAGACACCTCATTAGGGTAATGGGTTTCAGGTTACTTAGGTTCCTGTCTCCTTATAGGGCCTGGTTTCCTGGGAACCACCCGTGACCCAGGCTGTCTAAGTGTTGCAATTTGGGATCTCAAGGGTGGTGATTAGGGAGTGGCAAGTTCTAGGCATCAGTCTCATGATCTGCCAATGGGAACAAATGTCACAAGGTAATTCTTATGGCTCCAGCAGTTGGGCCATTGCCTCAGGCCTGCTGTATGGCTGTCATTAAGACTTTCACTCTAGGCTCAAGCCTGTCTCCCACATAGCATAGGACCCAGTGTTAGCACTCTTGGCCCATTTTGTGGATGGCTAATTATAAAGCTTTCTAAGGGTCTAGGATGCATTTATGATAAAACCCAAAGCATTGAACATAACTGACAATGGGGCTGGGGAGAAGAGCACATGCTGCAGGAGCATGGGGATCTGAGTTTATATTCACAGGAAACATGAAGAAAACCTATGTGTAGCTGTGGGGGTGCCTAGCAGTCCATTATAGTTGGGGGATGAAAACAGGAAGATCTCTGTGACTCGCTGACCACCAGCCTTGCTCCAAGTCCTGAGAGTCCCTGTCTCAGTGGAATAATGAAGAGAGTGATAGAGGACATGAAGAACCTTCTCTAGGCTTTATGCATGAATGCAGAGATGATCATACACCACACTCACATACACCACACATACAGGCAAAGACAAAAAATCCTGACAACTAGACATTTTAGTATACTCCATGACATATACATGCTTATATACATATATGCAAATTGAGAAAAATATGGACTGACTAATCCATGTGACCACATAATAATATTTACTACCAAAAAATTAAAAAGTATATTTAGCCAGGCATGGTGGTACAGACCTTTAATCCCAGCACTCAGGGGGCAGAGGCAGTTGGATCTCTGTAAATTCAAGGTCAGTGTGGGGTTACAGGAGACCCTGTCTCAAAAGAGATAAAAAAATAAAAATAAAAAAGAATTTAAAAAGTATACTTATGGGCTTGAGAGATGGCTTAGCAGTTAATAACAATGGTTGTTCCTGCAGAGACCCGGGTTCGAAACCCAGCACCCACATGGTAGCTACCAACTGTCGATAACTCCAGTTCCAGGGAATCCAACAGCCGCTTCTGACCTCTGTGGGCACTGCACAACACAGGTGCACTTACCTACATGTAGGCAATACACACATACATGTAAAATAAAAATAATAAGGGAAGCGAACAGAAAACCCACAGAATGGGAGAAAATCTTCACCAGCGACACATCTGACAAAGGTTTAATATCCAGAATATATAACAAACTAAAAAACAGGGAATCAAGACAAGAAGTAATCCAATTAAAAGAAGGGCTAAGGAGCTGAACGGAGCGTTCTCAAAAGAAGATGGCTATGAAACATCTTAAAAGATGTTCCACACCACTAATAATTAGGGAAAAGCAAATTAAAACCACTTTTAGATTTCATCTTACCCCAGTCAGACTGGCTAAGATCAAGAGAACAAATGATACCAAATGTTGGAGAGGATGTGGGGAAAGGGGGAACACTCATCCACTGCTGGTAGGGCTGCAAACTTTTTCAACCCCTATGGAACGCAGTGTGGAGAACTCTTAAATAAATACAAATGAACCTACCTTTTGACCCAATTATACCACTCCTTGGCAAATACCCTAAGAACTCGTCTTATTGCATTGACACTTGTACATCCTTGTTTGTTGCTGCA
>NW_008355468.1:1315089-1316570 GCF_000622305.1 Nannospalax galili | reverse complement strand
TAAGAACATTTATTGAGGACCCTGGTTTGATTTTCAGCACCTACATGGCAGCTAACAACCATCTGTAACTCTAGTTCCAGGAGATCCGACACCCTCTTCTGGCCTCTGTGTGGCATTGAATGCACGTGGTACACTTACAGACATGCAGGCAGAACAGTCATATATATAAAATAAATACAGGGAGGTAAAGGAAAAGAAAGAACCTGAAAGAGAAGAACAGTAGGAAATATGTGTTAATGAGGGAGATATGGATAAAAATTGGGTTAGTTTAAGGGAAGAGGGGAGGGAAGGGTATACAAGGAACCTAGGGGATAAAGGTAAAGGAGCTCAAGAGAGGTAGGACCATAGGAGAAGGGTGTTATTAAGGTAGAAACGGGGAAAATGGGGGCACCTTAAGTGGGAAAACCATGATGGAGTGGTGAGACAATGCAGGAGATAAATAATGCCTAGCTAGTTTTAAAAGCTAGAGGGACCAATATTACTCCAACAACCTACTGACAAATTTTACATAGCAGATCAAGAAATATATGTTTAGGTAAGGTTTATGAACAATTGGTCTTTGCCCAAGATTTATCTACATGACACACAGTAATTAAAAGTACCAGACTGGTGGAACTAACATTCTTGGATGTTTAACATACATACTTTGAGGCCTATAATAATTTGGTCAGAGGGACATAAAGGACAGTTTTTGCTCCTTGCCCTCCTAGGGAGCATCTCTCAAAATGTCCTGTAATTGTAGTGGGTCACCTGTCCTCTTGATCAAGGAGGCAGAGGAAACCCCGTGAGATGGACTTGAACCAGTGTCCAGTCTACAAAGAGGAGGGTCAACACAGAGGAATCATTTCCTCCATGATTTCAAGTGAAGTCACCCATGGTCAAGCAGGACATTTGACTTACCTTCACGAATTGAAGAAATCTAATATATTGCAATTGCTCATGTGATTTCAGAATTCCCATGGGAAAATACCATGGATAATATTAGCTTTGACAACTTGTCCTCAGTTAAAAGCACTATCATCTTCAGTGTGGAAATACTCTCAATACCATGCATCATGCTTTCATTTTTTTATAATTCTTTAAGAGTCCAGGTGTATAACTAAAGGCTACATAACAAGAAACAATGACAGACAGGAGCTACCCTCCTTTGAGTTGTTGGCCAGCATGGCGCAAGAGACTCCCAGATAGTAACCCAGCATAGAAGTGGGAAAATGAACAGCAGACCCCGATCTTATCTAAAGGACTATTGACAGCTGATTTAAGCTAGATGAGGAACAGCTGACTTTCCTAAAACAAAGACCTCTAGATAGGCTGACTAGATTCACCAGATGGACAAGTAGTGCGGAATGGCTGAGGAGTCCACAACACAACAGACAGTAGCAGGTGTATCAGAGTATAAGGGCTCTAGTGGGGGGAGGGAGGCTATGGGAGGGTGCTACCTGGGAAGTGGGTGTATAAATAAACAAAAAAGAATTAAAAT
Organism: Nannospalax galili; assembly: GCF_000622305.1. Taxonomy (NCBI): domain Eukaryota; kingdom Metazoa; phylum Chordata; class Mammalia; order Rodentia; family Spalacidae; genus Nannospalax; species Nannospalax galili. Next base: position 1,315,090 of record NW_008355468.1, on the reverse strand, counting down.
A
>NW_008355468.1:1292695-1315063 GCF_000622305.1 Nannospalax galili | reverse complement strand
AATGTAGCTGAGATACACACAAAAAAATCAACAAATTAAAAAGAGGAGGAAGCATAAAAATTTATGTCATGTTAATTAGTAGAGGTGATAAACATTACCACTGAAATCTACCCAATGACTTCATACCCATACACAGGCACCAAGGATCCAAGTGCAACTGATTATGACTAATAATAATAAGATGCATACAGATTAGAGATGCATGCACCAACATCCCAGTGTTAGTAGCAAAAACAATGAGTCTTTCTGCAAGGAACAATATATTCTAAAATGAAATGGAGATCTTTTTTAAAGGTTAAAAACTCATTAAATTTTATGTCTTACAGGGCTTATTCTGAGTTTAATATTATATAACAGTATTAATTCAACTATGAATGTAGAAACTTGCACCCACTTGTGAAAGAGATGTACTCTTACTCTGGAGTGTGTTACTGAATATGTTAAAGCTGTAATGAAATGCTTATTCTAACCATGTAGTTATTAAAAATTAAAAATATATAACTAAATAATTTTTTAAAAGTATACTTATATCAGGCTTACTTGTCTATAGCCCCCTCATGAATCTACAAAATCACCTCATAGAGGTGAATATTTTTAGTTTCTAGCTGTCATTAGTTTTGTAGTCATGATTTGAAAGCCCACAGAATTTAAAAGATAAAATGAAAGAAATATTATTCTGCAAGTCAATATAACAGGATACAAAGAGGCAACAAACAAAAGGAAAACTACATATTTTTTTAAAAAAGAAAAGAGTAGCCGGGAGTGGTGTTGCATGCCTTTAATCCCAGCACTCAGGAGGCAGAGGCAGGCAGATCTCTGTGACTTCAAGGCCAGCCTGGTCTACATAGTGTGTTCAGGTCAGCTGGGGCTATAGGGAGACCCTGTCTCCAAAAGACCAAAAAAAAAAAAAAATGAGTAAGAGTAAAGTTAGATAGCCCGGAGAAAATGAGTGTATCTTCTCAATCTTGGCCTCAATTCTATGCTGTAATTTAAGTATTAGCTAATTCATATTACTATCTAAACATATATATCTCCTATGGAGAATTTCAATTACAATCTAGTAATAAAAAACAATTTGTTAATTAACTTGAAATCAATGATATTAATTCATTATTTTTATCTATTTATGCATACTACAAATATATTGGGTGAACTTAATATCAAGCATTGTACTAAGGTGTGTGTTGTAGGAACTGGCTTTCCTGTCATGGAATTAGAGGCAGTGGCTTAGAAAGAAAGAGGAACTCACAGTGAAAAGTGATGAGATAGGAAATTCTGTAAGACTGAACCTGTAAGTGGGATGGAGAGGAGACTCCTGGGAAAATTGATGTGTGTGATGAAGCTAAGTCTGAAATGGGATTAACCCATCAAGCAGGTTGACAGATGGAATCTTCCTTGTGAGCATAACAGGATATGCAAAAGTTGCCACAGGAAGTCCAGAAAAGACAAAATCTACAAGAAAAAAATGGCAACCAGAATTTAGAAGGTCAAGTAGATAAAGTTCAAAGTCACTGAGAAGCCTTGATGGCTGGAAAACAACAATAAAACATAACTGAGGAATTGACATGTTCTTGTACTTTGAAGAATGGAAAGCACATTACAGAGTGTTGTCTTTAATGTAATGAGCTCAATGCATCTGTCTTAACATGATGATACACATTTCCCAAGCAGTGCTTGTTACCTGTGTGTTCTAGTTTGTTTCTCCATTGCTGTGACAAAACACTCTGACCAGTACCAACTTGGGGAGGAATGGGTTTAATCAGCTTACATCCCCCAGCTCACAGTTCATCACTGAGGGGGTCCAAAGTAGGAACTCAGGGCAGGATCCTGGAGGCAGGATGCATGGGGAGGAATGGGTTTAATCAGCTTACATCCCCCAGCTCACAGTTCATCATTGAGGGGGTCCAAAGTAGGAACTCAGGGCAGGATCCTGGAGGCAGGATGTGCAGCACAGGCCATGGAGGAATACTGCTTACTGGCTTGCTCCTCCGGCCCCTGCTCAGCCTGCTTTATTATACAACTTAGGCCAGCTGCCCAGGGGTGGCACCACCTACAATGGGCTGGTCCCTCCTACATCACTGATAATCAAGAAGATGCCCCACAGATATGGCCACAGGCCAAGCCAATGGAGGTAATTCCCCAGTTGAGGCTCCTTCTACCCAGGTGTGCCAAGTTGACACTAAAGCTCTCCAGCACACTACAGTTATGACACCATCTTTCATCCATGTTTAGACTTATTTTTACTAGTATGATGTCCTAAAAGCATCCTCCAAAAAAAGTAATTGAGTCTGAGGTTTGGGGCCAACATATCTTCTCCACTGGTTTTTCAGTGACTCTGGTTTGGCATGCTCTGGAATATAAACCTAACGCTACAATTTAAAATCATGATTAATATTCATTCACTCCTGAATCATAACCATCAATTTTTTCTAAAATCTGTTTTGAAAAATTGTATTTCAATAGGACATGAAAGAAAGAGTTTGGTCTAACTTTCTTACATTGTGTATGAGCATGCAAAAGAAAACAAAAACACTGAAAAATGTCAGAGTCTAGCTCTTTGACATTTTGGTCCTTGATTTTTTTATTTTCCAGCCTAGTAGCTCAGGTGCTACAAGCAGGCAATCAGTGCTTATTATCAAACTTTTCCTGAGATCATGTGAACGAATATCTATTCACCCCATAGGACAGGTCAAGAAACAATTTTATGCAGGACCAGGTAGGTGAACCAATAAGTTTAATGGGGTCACTTACAGTAGCATGGTGAGAGGTTGCTTGTGGGAACACAGATGAATGAAAGGCAACTGCATCACTGAAATCCCACCACAGCGTGGGTGACAGCCTGGGAAAACTCTACTCCTGCAGCTGTGGGCATAACTTATAGGCAGCTTAGATGGTCTGAGAGTCTCAATATTCCTCAGCAATTGTTACTGCTCATATATCTTTTGGAAAGGGACCCTGCGAATCTTGTAAGTTTCAGAAGCTTCCTCAGACTTGTATGTTTTGTTTGCTTCCTGAGTCTTAAAGAAATAGTTCCAATATTTGGAAGAACTCTACTCCTGCAGCTGTGGGCATAACTTATAGGCAGCTTAGATGGTCTGAGAGTCTCAATATTCCTCAGCAATTGTTACTGCTCATATATCTTTTGGAAAGGGACCCTGCGAATCTTGTAAGTTTCAGAAGCTTCCTCACACTTGTACGTTTTGTTTGCTTCCTGAGTCTTAAAGAAATAGTTCCAATATTTGGAAATAATACCTACATACAACTGATCTGAGTGTGTATGTAGGTCTTTGTGTCTGTGTCTTTGTGTATTTCCATGTGTCTGTGTGTCTTTGTGCATGACTCTGTGTGTAAGTGCCTGTAAGTCTTTGATCTGTGTACATTTCTATGTATGTGTATATATGTTTGTGTGCATTGTATAAATGGCATGCAAGACCAACAAAGATATTTGTTCACAGGTCACCTGGACTATTGAGATTACACCTCTTTTGTGAGCACAAGACTATTGAGCAGACTTTGTTTTGCTGAGAGTATCTTTGGGTCCAAAGAACTCACGACCACTGTATTAAACTAGAGAGAAAAAGGACATTTTTTTTTACTGTGGAAAATAATTATTGCAATCCTGTCTTTGTTGAATTCATGGTCTTTAATTGGTTTTCTTTATTTTGGGGGCTGTGGCTAGCGATGAATTCAAAACACTTAGAACAGTCTGAGATAATTAGAAACATAAAGGGCTCCTTGGGAGCAAAAGTCATCATTCTCAAAAAGTTTGGGGAGAGTGCCTGCAAAGGCTTCTCTTGGCAATTAAAACTCGTAGATAAGCTGTCAATATAGCCCTTAGTATTTCACTTTTGATAGCATTCATCAGAATAAATTATAACTTTTTACATAGTAGGCTGTTTGACAAGGATTTACTTGTGTTTGATTTCTGAGCTTTTGGAATGCTGTGCAAGATTTAGAAAACTTTCATATCCAGTTTGAAAGACAGTAGACCAAAAAGAAAGGGAGGTGGGTACAGCGAGAGGGAGAAAGAAAGGAAAATAAAGACATAAGCAAGATCCTGTGTGTATTGAGGAGCAAGTAGCAATATATTCGACCAACCCCCAAGCACTTTGTCAGCACTTTGCAAACATTTCCTCAGTTTCCTGGCATAATGAAACAGATTTGCAACAAACACTTCCTAAGAAAAAGCTTCATTGGCTGTTTGTGAGCATGCTACTTACCTGGTGTAGATCTAGGACCCCAGGTAGCCAGGATTTCCTATTATCTCTGGGGGCATGTAAACAGCTCTGTATGTGAGCAGACAAGAAACTTGGTGGTGGTTGCCTTGTCCTTGCCACTTACACAACTTACCTGTAGTTCCCATTGCGTCCTATGAGCTCACACTGTGCATTTGAGGGGAACTAGAGAAAAGGGACCCTATGGTGGCCATGTGTGTTTTGCTTCTCCAGACCAATTCTCATTTCTGCTGGAAATGGTTTTCAGTTCCCTCCAGGGGCTAACACACTGCTGAATCCCACGTTAGGAGAATGTCCTCTAACTTCTGTGCTATCTTAAATCCATTGGAGTTTCCACCTGACACATAATAATGGCTGGACCAGAGAAGGACGGGAAGTACATTTAGATGAGACAAGTACTTCCTGGTGATTGAGTAAGACATAACTGTCTTTGAGATGCTGGGATTGAGTTTAGGAGGCAGTTGTACAGCCTATGGGAGAAACCAAGTCCTGCAGGAAAGGACCTGGAAGTCAGGACCCAGGCTGGACCTTAGCTTCACTCAAGCCGGCCACACTCATGTCCCCTTCAGGTTAATAAACCAACCCACTTTTCCTGGGTTCAGTCAGCACTTCTTCAAATGAGAACAAAAGTGTGCTTTAGTGATGAGTATGGCAAAGACGGAATTATAACTCCAATATTTGCCTCATGATCTTATCATGTATGTACTTAAGAATAACTGCTCTGCAGACAGGTCACAGCTAGAGCTGATAAAAGAGGAATCCAAAGATTTCTTCCCTCTTATTTCAAATCTGTATTCAAAATCTCAGTAGAAAATACGTATTTGAAAATACTTTTTAGTAGCAAGTTGATAACTGCTAATTGAGTCCATTAGTATCTCACAGGTATGAGCTAAAATGAAAATCACTTTCTCCACTCTTTGATACTTAATATGAATTGCTAACACAATAGGATTTAGAATCACTTAGAAGACAAACATCTGGGTATGCCTGTGGGGTAGTTCCTACATGGGGTTAATCAGAGTGGGAAGATCTACCTTGAATGTGGATGATACCATTCCATAGGTTGGGGTCACAGACTGGAAAAAGGAGAAAGTGAGCTAAATACCAACATTTGTCTCTCTCATTCCCTAGTATACATATCATATACACACATATATCAGCCACCTCTAGCTCTTGCTGCCACGACTTCCTGGCTATTATGTACAGTACCCTCAAACCGTGAGCCAAGATAAAACTTTCTTTCCAAGCAGAGGGGATGGATCATATGTTAAGAGTGCTTCCTGCTCTTCCATAGGATCCAAGTTCAGTTCCCAGGACCCATGTCAGGCAGCTCACAGCCTCCTGTAACTCTAGTCCCAAGAGATCTGAAGCCCTCTTCTGACCTCCTTTGAGATCTGCACTCACATCACACACACACACACACACACACACACACACACACACACACACATACACACACACAAACAAACAAATCTAAAACCTTCTTTAAGTTGCTTTGTCAGACGGTTTATTGCACAAAAGAAAATTATGATCTCTTCTTACTAATAATCAAAGTTAAGTACAAAAATCTAATCTTGGAATGTTCAACTAGGATATTAAAGCTTTTTACACGTCTATCATCCGTCCGATGCTGGTTATTTATTTTTAACATTAATATATTTAAGAATAATGGCATTCCCTCTTAATAATGTAGAATAATTTACTAAATTATATTTCAATGTACTTACTGTTAATTTTATGTGCTTCCACTCTTAGTATTTGTGTGGCTGAGTTGATGGTATAGACATGACCTTGTTTCAATGTTCTCAAATCTTCAGTGACAGACATACTTGATGAAACACTGCTAGCTGCTTCCAAAATGTTTGCAAAGACAGAATATTTACTAGGTGGCTGAGCAGATGCCATTGTAGTGTGCTGCAGAGATTTAGGGACTCTTTAGGAGGAGAATGTATGAAGAGAGAAAATTGTTCTTCCACTGCCGGCTGGTCTTTGTTCAAGGATCGATGTATTTCTATTTACTGGTGTGCTACTATATTTCTGGTACCACTGGAAACTAAACTGCTGCTCCAGCTCTAGCTGTGGGGGGTTCGTGTGCACTCCACACAACTGTCTTCTCTTCGTGGCACTAAAGATATATTAATACTCCAGGTACAAGGAGGTTTTTGTGAATAACACATGGAAGATGTATCATTGAACCTGTGGAATTCAGGAATGGGATCAGTTACCAGAGGACCATTTTGAAGACATAGGGCAAGATAACAGGGCCTCAGAATCTAACACTAAACCACGTTTTCAGTAGCTTATGTGTTCCATAAGGAGAAGAACAAGGGCACGGTTTTATTTTCTCCTACTTTTCAGTACTAAGCAAACTGCTCTACGCAAAAGCTAGCCTTCTGTAAACTGGCTAAGTAAACACATTGCAGTTGTGGCAGAGTGAGTGCTATACTAGAAAACCAAGGACCTAGTATCAAATACTTAGCCATTTTTTAAAAAAGAAAAAGCATTAAAATTTTAATAATATGTTTATTGTAGGGGTTGGTACGTTCATATAAGTTCACTTGCCCACAGAGGCCAGAAGATGGCATCAGGTCTCCTATAACTGGTGTTCTAAGTTGTGAGGTGCCAGGTGTGGGTGCTGGGAACTAAATTCACATCATCTGCAAGAGCAAGAAGCATTCTTAACTGCTTAGCCATGGCTCAGGGTTGCCTCTTTGAGGACAAGTGAAAGAATAAATGAACTTTCTCATGTTTGGCTGATGACTATGTATTATCTTAAGCCTAGCACAGCTTAGGAATACAAAGAAGACCCAGGCAATGGAGTGTAGGGACAATGGACTTCTTTGGGACAAACCTGAGAGATTAAGGGAGAAGAGGAAAAGACTTTCAAACATGGCAGGGAACCTTTACTGGAAATTCCCTTCCCGGGTAATATGGTCCTTCACATTTTATTTGTATCATTTTATAATACTTAATACATTATTCTTTGTATTCTAATGTTCACAGTTCATTACTGCTAATAGAGATAATCTCCTTGAAAATACGACTTATGTCTAGCCCATGTGTTATATTGTTTTATCTGAAAATTAAGCCTTCTGTGGAATAAATTTTCAGGGGACGTTTGTTGAATGGAACTGAGTCCACGATGATGGTCTATTTGCTTCCATAGCATCGCCTGCTTGTGCTTAAACAATCACCTGGAAAGAAACTGAGACATGTTCAAACCGGGTCTGCTCTTCTGAGACAGCAATGCATTTCTTCCATGTTAGAGTTCAGGTGAGGATTCTACCCCACCCACTTCAAAGGCTCTGATTTGAATTCTTGGTGAAGAATCACTGTTCTGTGAAATGAAATACTGAAGTGTCAGTTTCCAGTTCATACAGTGCTGGGATAAACTTCGATCTGACCAAGTTTTCTTTAGCATCCGGCCTTCTCTGTTGGGCTCCTTTCCTCCTAATATGTACCCCATCCTCAATATACTTTCCCACAGGACCTATCTCATTTAATTAGCTGTCTGCCAGATCAGAAAGCAGTCCCTGATCAAGTGTTAGCTGACACTTCCTATGGTGTTACATCCTGTAAAGCAGTTTCAGTTTAATAGGGAAATGGGAGGACCAAAATGTATAGGGCTGAAGATATCTAATATGGGTTTCAACAGCACCAGTGTGGGAGCTATTTCAGGGAATGGATATCTTTAAAACGGACTTTTAAAAAGCACCATAGAGCTGGTTGGTTCCCTACTTGTGTGGCTGGCCCCATTTCCCCAAATATCAGACCCCACTTATACTTGGCATGAAAATACTTCTGGTGCTCACACTCCTATTCAATTGTGAAGTCCTCATGTTAAAAAGCACAGATGTATATTTTCCTTTTGTACATTTTAGTACAAAATCCTATGAGATTTATTTTAATCTTTCTTTCATGGTTGTTTGATGATTGATAGATAGGCAATAAAATAGATGATATATATGTAGATAGTTAGAAGAGGATAGATGATAGAAGATTAGATAGATAGGTAGATAGATGATAGATAGATAGATGATAGATAGAGAGATAGATGATTGATAGATAGATAAATAGATGATAGATAGATGATAGACAGATAGACAGATGATGATAGATGATAGATAGATAGATAGATAGATAGATAGATGACAGATGATAGATTAAAAAAAGATTTATTATTTCTATACACGGCTCACTTACTTACTCTTTGTCCTTGGCTGGCCTTTTCTGGAGTCTTCTGTGAAATAAGGAATTAAGAGCAAATCAGTCCTGTTTGGTTCCACTAAAAGCATGTTCTGACACATTGCTCATTCCTAGTGGCCCTCGAAGGAAGGAAGCCAGTGTGTGATACACTCTAAGGAATACTTCCCAGGACCATCAACATGGGGACATGTAGGAGGACAGCTCTAGATAGAAAGATGATAGATGATACATAATAGAAAGATGATAGATAGATAGATAGATAGATAGATAGATAGATAGATGATAGATAGATAGCTGATGGACTATGGTAGTTGAAGAGACAACAAATAGATGAGCAGTAAGTAGATAGATAAATAATAGATAAATGGATACTAGACAGATGATAGGTAAATGACAGAAGATAGGTGATGAAAGATAGGTGGATGGATAAATGATACATGATAGCTACATGGTTACACAGATAATAAATATAGATATAGATACAGATATAGGTATATTCTCTAAAGAATCTTCTAGAACCTTCAAAAAATATGCTTTATATAGCAAATGCTGTGGAGTCAGCCTGGGTGATTCATGAAAGCTGTCTATGATTAAGAAGAAGCCAAGTGCTCCCTGTGCAGTGATCTCTCTTCTCTCCTCATGACTTTACAAGAGACAAGACAGGTAGACTTGTAGCTGGATATGAGCTTCAGCAGGAGTTTACAAATACACTCATTCCTGGGCATTGGTGTGGACAGTACCAGGAAGCCCTTCACATACCAACATGTAGCTGCTTTAGTTGTTTTTATGAAATAGTGTGGTATTTTCATCTAATTCATCCACATGCATCTATGTGCTTTGAATTATCTTTATGTTAGTTCAGTATAAGTGTTTTGTCAGTGCTTGTTGTCGTGTATTGTTTAGGCTATGATCACACAAAAGAAAAATCAGTCCATATTTACTACAGAGGCAGTTTATTTCTTTTAAAGATTCTATGTATAATAGGTTGGATCCACAGATGTGGAGCCTGCAGATAAGAAGTGCTCCCTGTACATCTCTCTTCTATTCTCAGTTTAATTAGCATTGCTCCTTAAACTTATTTCATTCAACTGCAGTATCAACTCGGGGAAAATAAGATACAACTAACAACGGAACTCTTAAAGAAAAACCAGTTTGGTGGGTGGATGTTTTAGTGCATTTTTAAAGCAATAGAAGGAAAAGAAATTATATTACTTTTTCAAGAATTCACTTTTTAAATCTTTATGTGTATTTGTGAAGGTATGCTACATATGTGCAGTTTCCCTGAGAGGTCAGAGGAGTGCGTTGGATCCCATGGAACTGCAATTATAGGCAATTATGAGCCATCTGCAGTGGGTACTGGAAACAGAACTCAGGTCCTTTGGTAGAGCAGGAAATGCTCTTAACTGCTGAGCCATGTCTCCAGTCTGAATATTATTTAATTAAATGATAAATAACCAAACAACAATGAAAACTTCTGACGGAAAAGAAACACTCACACAAGTATTGTAAACAGCTGAATAATTGTTGGACATGTTCATGGGGCACCATGTAATGTTTTGTTGTATGTAGCTACTGTGAAGTGTTTAAAACAGGGTAAACATGTCATCATCTCAGACAGAACACAGTACTGGTGTTGGCAGTGTGGTAATGTTTAGGGGGTGACCTTTGTGGGGTAAAAAGCTCATGAAGATTTCTCTCTCATGAAAGGGATTAGGTCCTCACCAAATGGTTCACAACATGTTTGGCTAGCTGCTTTTCCATGTTAGGAAACATGTGTTCATCCCTTTTGTCTGTCTATCATCCACCATGTGAGTCTGTTGCATAAAGGCCTTGACAGATGCCAGCGCCAGGCTTTTGGGTATTCCAGGCCCCAGAAATGTGGGGAAATACCTTTCTGTTACCTATAAAGTGTACAGTCCTAGACATTCTGATAGCAGAAAAAAAAAACAAATGAGAAAACTTCACAATGAATAAACGACACCCTGTGTCCAGCATTCTCCTACATTGTTTTAAATTTTCATACTAATACTATACGGATAAAACGTTATAGTCTTCAGGTTTTTTCTTGCTAACTTTCTTAACAAAAATCTCAAGTTATCAGGACCCAAAGCATATCAAAGCACACACACACACACACACACACACACACACACACATACACAAGCAAGTGCACAAATACATAGCATAAGCAGTCTGTTGAAGAATGTTGTTTGCAGAATTATAGGAAAACAGCTGTGCCGTTTATAATATATTCTCCATAAGTGCAGACTGTCAGTGTCAGTAGACAGTAGAATATACACAAATGACTCCTTACATAACATACCTTCATAATTGACTATTTAGTTGATACCCATTTTTATTGAAATCTATTTATTAAACATACTCTTATGCTGTGATTAGTCATTGAGGACTTCAATATAGCACAATTTCTTCATTTAAACTGATATAGTCTATTGGGACTTCAGAGAAATGAAAAAGCAATCATAACACAGAATGGCAAGGCCTCAGTGGGAAGCCACATTTCATAGAGGAAAAACACTGCTCTCTAGCAGGAGGGTCATAGACTGCCAGAAACACAAGGGGTCACAGGTGATTTGGAAGAACATACCAGTCAATGGTCTAGTAGTTACAACTATTTACTTTTTGAGACAACACCCAATGAGGATTATTTGGGAACAGAATTTCAGCAAATTAAAAATTGATTTTATATTATTTTTCTTAGGAATTTGGATTCTGAACTCAACAGATAGATGGAAAGTCTTAATTAGAGGCAGTATTTTTAATGACATTTCAAATTTGGATTTAAGTTCTCATTCAAATTCCAGTTTCGTATATAAGACATTATCTCTGGATAATATTTCAAACCATAATAAATATTGAGCTATTAGAATTCTGAATAGTTTATCTGTAAGGAAAATATAAATATTTGAGTTAAATCAGTTTATCCTGTTTTAAACAATAATGATATGTAACAAACATTGTGCAGTGCCCCATAAATATGTGTAATTTTAATGTTTTTTATATTAAGATAAGATTTAAATAAAAAATTCTTGAGTTAGTCCTGGTGCATTAATGCACACCTTTTATCCCCAGCACTCAAGAGGCAGAGGCAGGTGGATCTTTTTGAAATCAAGGTCAGTCTGGAATGGTCTACACAGCAAGTTCCAGAGCTGCTGAGACTATACAGTGAGACACTATTTCAAAATAAAAAACAAGTAAAAAAAAAACCTTGAGCTATTAACACAATATTACTAAATTAGCAGGCACATTCAGTCACAGCTATTAAGGCCAAAATTCTTATGCTAAAAGATAGAAAGCAGTAGAGAGGGACGTCTTATTCATAACAGATGTTGGGCTCTTAAAAAAATGTAGTTCTGTGGCTGAAGAGATGACTCAGCAATTAAAGTATATATTGCTCTTGCAGAGGATACAAGTTCAGTTCCCAGCACCCATATAGTACGGCTCACAAATGCCTATAACTCCAGCTACAGGGGATCTGATATCCTGTACTGGTCTTTTTGAAACCTGCATACATGTGAAATATGCATATACACATACATAATTAAAGGTTTTTATATATCTTTAAAAATGTGAGCAGAGTGTAGTGGTGTATGCCTTTAGTTCCAGCACTTGGGAGGCAGAGGCAAGCAGATCTCTGTGAGATCGAAGCCAGCCTGGTCTACATCGTGAGTTCCAGGTCAGCTGGGGCTACAGAGAGAATATAAAAGGGATGTGAAAAAAGACCAAAAATATTGTTTAGGAAAATATGTTAAACGGGATATAGGATTTGAAAGTATCTATACTGAGAGCTTCCTTTAAACACTGCAAATGTTGGTGACAAACTATCTCTCCTCATAGGTTAATACATTTTCTGAATGTCTTCAACAGAGATGTCTGTGTTTAAATACTTCATTTTCTGGTGAATTTTGCTGTTTGATGTCATGAGATCAAAACAGATACTAAAAGTGTTATGGTAGTGAGGCAGACTAGCATATCCCTCGTCTAGCAGGGTGATTTTTTATGACAAAAGCAAATAAAAACGGACTTATGTAACAATAGCATTGAATAAAGTGTTCTTATCTATATTCCTGAGTCGTAAAAGTTAGGCCTTCCGTCTGCCGGTTGTACCTTCCTACCTGCTGGCTTCATATTCTGCACTGGCCTTCAACCATAGTAACCACTGGTTTATTTTTTGTCTGTATATTGACTGGGGTTTTTGTGGTTAATTTTGTTGTTACAAATTCAACATATAAGATCCTGAAACACTATTTTTCTGGCTTATTTCACTCAGCATAATCCATGATGAGTCTAGGGGTGGAATCAGGCTGTATTTTAAGCTGAGTAGCATTCTACATGCATACATCACTGTCATTTCCCTATACGTTTGTCCCTGGAGATACAGTTTCCATATATTATGTGCCCACAGCCCAATTTGCAAATGTCCGAAATTTTATCAGTATTAAGGAAAGGGATGATAGAGCTGAACCAAATCAACAAGCAGTTTGCGTTGATTATATTCTATTTTGCCTGTGTACATTATTATCTCTATATCTTTAAAAGAGAACTTCCTAAAATCTTGGAAGAGGCCTGTGCAAAAGTGTTTAAAGACAGTTTTAGAAACACTTAACAGCCTGAAGGATGATGGGTGGAGCTCCCTGAAGCTTGTTTTATGCATGGAATATTTGCCATGATTCTTGCTTTCCAGACTTACCTAACTACTAATGCAAATAAAACAGACCGGCAACAATCTCAAAGCCCCCAAAACAAAAACCACAATGAAAAAACCCCCAAAACATAGACTCAGAATGAAATTTGTTTTCATCTAAAATTACAGTTTCACTGTGTAGGGTACTAGTTAGCCCAGAATTAACACAATATTCACTATAAAAGCTTTCAACTACAGCTAGGAAGATGGCTCAGTCACTAACATGGTTGCCACGTAAGCCTGAGGACCCAAGTTTGATCCCTAAAATGCACATTTGAAAAAGCTGGGCATGAAAGTGCTTACATGTAATCCCAGAGTTGGGGAGGCAGAGATTAAAAGATTCCCGAGTATTCTTGGCCACCCAGCATCACCAACCTCAGAAACTCAAGGTTAGTGAAGAGATTTTGCTTCAACAAAGAAGGTGGACAGCACCTGAGAAATGACATTTGAGGTTATTCTCTAACCTCCACATGCACAGCTATATACAAATGCACAAATACATATACATACAAACAAAAACAGATATACATACAAAAACAAACACTAAAGCATACTCATGTTAACATATACGCACATACACATGCATAAACACTAAACACACACATTTAGAAACACAAACACATATACATAAATACACAAACATATACAAACATATACAAACATACACAAACATATACAAACACAAGCAGATACACATATGTACATACACACACAAACACACAAGCACAAACACACATAAACAGATGCACATACAGAGACATACACACACCAATACATATACATACAGACAATACACATATACAAAAACACACAAATACACACCCATGCACATAAACAAATACATGCACACACATATAAGTGCACACACAAATAAAATAATGTAAAATAAATTAGACTTTCATGCAGTAATGAATTCTCTTATGTTAAAACTACATTTCCAAGTGCATTCTATATTTAACATACAAGTGAATTTACTTGGTTTATACACATTGCGTTTTCTGCTAGCCAGCTAACAATTTTCATATTCTTCTTTCAAATTTTTCTCCAATGAAGATACAGAAAAAAAGTCCTCCCTCCTGTTTAATACCACAAAGGAAATAGGCAGATATCAATTTGGGTGTTATTTTCTTGTTAAGATTTACTTTTAATTACAAGTAAGCTCAATATTCTAAGCCCAAGGAATAAACTCTTTCTGTGCAATTTGAAATTCTCCATTTAAAAGATTGGCTTTATTGACCAACTTCTCAGTAGTTAACTTTGGAGGACATGGTCCAGCAGGCTGCTGAGGGAGAATTTATTTCACTTTGGCACTCGGTAGTATATTTCTCCTCTTATTTATTTCTAGAATGGAAAGATATATTTTTGGTAGTCATATTTGTTGAAGCTACAAAATACTATAATCAAATATTTTCTTGCATATGTGTGGCTTTGAAAAGAATATTCTTGCACCGTCTTTCTTTATATGAAATGCAGCTAGCCTTTCATCACACTGACACAGGTCATTTGAAGTCCATCCATATAGTGTGCTACATAGTTTGAGAATCATCAACTGTCATAAGAAAATTAAATTGTTAAAACACGGAGCACACCAGTAATCTCAGGCCTTGGGAGGCTGAGGCAGGATAATTAGAAGTTCAAGGCCAGCCTATATTGTGAGTTCAATGTCAACTAGGGCTATCTGAGACCCTGCATCAAAAAGCAGACTCTCCAAAATTATATTGTTGCTCTAATATCAAATATTTGCTAATGCTACTCTAATATTAGCAAAAAAGATAATGTGTGTAAAAGTTGCCATTGCTGAACTATGATATGTATTTGGTTCTTAGTTTATCAGATTATTAACAAATTGTCTCAAGTCAATTTCTTGGTCATGACTCTACTCAATAGAGTGTAGGTGTATTTTTTTTTCCTTTTTCCTTTCCCTGATTTATTTTCTGTCCACCCCTTTACACCACTGAAAATCAAACAGACACTACAACAAATACATAATGTTTTGAAATATGAGGGTGTTATTGTTTTATCATTTCCTACTAATTCCCTCATTTCTTTGTCTAGTATCTTCCAGGAGTATTACAGAATATAAAGCTTTGATATAGGGATTAAGAAAAGGATGGCACAGTTTTGCTGTTTAAAACAGCTCTTTTTGCAGTGATAGTCAGACACATAAATATATAAAGATAATCAGAAGAAACTGAAGCCATGGAAATCAAGGCATGAAAACCATACTGAGGACAGCAGAGGAAACACAAGGGGTGTACACACAACAAGACTCCTCTAGGTGTGTAGGCGATGGCTTGAGAGACTTTCGATTCCTGGCTCCCAAATTCCACTTCAATGTATTTAAACTTTACAACTATCAACACATTTATTGTTTGTTTTAGAATATCACTTTTGCTCCATTTATTGCGGATAATTGGAAAACAATTCCTAAAGGGTATGTCTTTGAATTAAATATAGAACAAGATAGTTTTAACTAGGTGATTTATAAAAGGCAAGGAGGAGAGGAATTGTGTAAAAGAGAACTCCTCTTCTGTGCCATGCTAAAATGAAACCATAGTCAAAGACTGAAAGATATATCATATTAAGAATGTGCATATTGTTCCACAAAACAGACACTAGGATTTAAGGGTCATGTCTCGAGTGGGCCACATCACACATATCACATATTCACTGTGTTCTGGAGGCTTCCTCCACACCATGGCTGCTTGGATGGGTGAAGAAATTCACAGAAGTGTTGGGCTTTATCTAATTCCCTAAAGGGCCATAAGTAAAAAATAGTCCATTGACCATAAATCAAAATAAATGTATTAATTTGGTCGTAATTAGAGGAATCGTTATAAGTGAAAGCTTTCAGCTCAACCATCTGTGGAAGCTGAGGAGTTTTTTTTAATATTAGATTTTTAAAATTATATTATGAGTAATTAATCATAGTTTACACCTGCTATTTAGTAAAGCTGATTGCAGAGTGCTTAATAATTTTATAAATCTATCTTTGAAAATGACTATCACATTTACCAATCATGTGAAAATTCAGGGGTCTAGAATGTAGAAAGAGCACACATTCATTAAAACCGGAAACTTCAAATGCCAGAGGCCAGCGATTCCTGTCAGTTAACTAAAAGCTATTTTTTTCAAACGTTTTACTTTTATTCCATAGCACAGATATCTATTTACAATTCCCTATGGCCATTTTAATTAGGTTCCCACCTGTCCTGGGAGTTACTCAGATTGCCCAATAGGTTGGATTATGTCAATCTAACTATCGCCCAATTACTTTTTCATAGAAATTTATGAGTAAAAAGAAAGCCTCCTATTTCGAGTCTGCATGATATTTTATTAGGCAGAGGTAAAGAGAGATCAAAATAGAAATGTGACAGCTATGTTAAGTACTGTATCCAGTCACTATGTGGGCCTAGCATTCTTCTAAAGATATCTTTCAACACTCGTTTTCTTAAAACAAGTGCTTTTTTCAACTTTAAAAATATTTAAATACATCATTTATTGAATAACACAAAGAGAAAAGCCTACTACTTTTTAAAAATTAACTGATTTTAAGAACTGGAGAGATGGTTCAGCAGTTAAAAGCACTAGCTGTTTTTGCAGAGGACCCAGATTTGGTTCCCACCACCCACATAGTGGCTAACAACCATCCATAATTACAGTTCTAAGGGATCTAATGCCCTTTTCTGACCTCTGCAAGGAACTGTATGACACAGGAGCACTTGCATACATGCAAGCAATACACTCATACACTTAAAAAAACAAAAACAATAAGTAAGTTTTTAATTGATAAATTTGGGGGGCTGGAGAGATGGCTTAGTGGTTAAGAGCACTGAGTGGTCTCACAGAGAACCTGGCCTCAATTCCCAGCAAACGATGGTGGCTACCAACCTTCTGTAACTCCAGTTCCAGGGATCTGACACTCTTCTTCTGACTTCTGTGGGCATTGCATGACACAGGTGCATTTACATACATGCAGGCAATACACTCATACAAGTAAAATAAAATGAAGATAACAAATAAAATATAAATAAAATAAAACATAAACAAAATAAAACACAATTTAAAACTACCGTAGTGAAATACAGGCGCTAAATAAAAGTCTGCTTGTCTTCAGCATCAGGCAGTTGAACACTAGTGGGAAAGACAGAGACAGCACAATGAAGGGACTGCACGTCACCCCAGCACACAGTTATAACAATTTCAAATACACTTTTCATGCCAATAAAATAGTCCTGTGACCATATCGTAAAGGACAGTGACTTTCTAAATCACAAAGCAGAATATCAGCCTGAAGTGTTAACAGAGTAAGAACCGGTCTAAAGGCTATTCTCCTATCTAAAACTAAAAACCAAAATAGAAATGGTGTCGTATTTATCTAGGAAAGACAACGTATCATCCTAGTGGGTCCCTGTGGGACAGCAAAGAAGGTCCTTTAAAATAAGTATAACAAAGCACATTGTTTCTTCCTTAGCCACAAGCCAAATTTTAAAGAAGCTATAAATATCTTTTCTTACTTTTAATGAGTAAAAAAATAATAATAAAAATTGAGGGCAGAGGCAGGCAGATCTTTGTGAGTTCAAGGCTGGCCTGGTCTACATAGAGAGTTCTAGGACAGCTGGGGCTACAGAGAGACCCTGTCTCCAAAAAAAAAAAGACAAAAAAAATTGTCACCAAATTCCCTTTCATAAAATATGTATCTATCATTTAAATGGTGAGAAAAAGACATAACGGCTTATTAAACAAAATATCAAGTCAATAATTAGTCATATTTAGTACTTAACATTACAGGGTAGAGTCAGTTAGGTTTCAGTATGATAGTAGTACATGTGGCGTGTAGGTCTCAGGGCAGCCAAGGAACAAGAATTGAAGACAGGACCAATCTAGATTCTTACAAATTTTATAAGATATACCAAGTCATAACTCCACCACTGGCATAGAAATCTGTTCAACAGTGACTGTGAGGTGGCTCAGTCAGTAAAGTGCTTGCTACGTAAACACAAGGAACTGTGTTTGAATCCTCAGTACCCATGTAACCATGGTCCCTGCAGCAGCCGTGACCTGCAATCCCAAGATTAAAGAGGCAGAGTTACATGGATACCTGGAGTTCTCTGGCCAGCCAATCACGCCTACTTAACAAAATACAGGCCACTAATCTCAAAATAAACAGTAAATGATAAATAATAAATAAATAAATAAATAAAAGATAAATAAATTAATTAAAAAAGATAATAAATAAATAAATAAATAAATAAATAAATAAATAAATAAGGAAACATGCTGGTTAGTGTAACTGTCAACTTGAAACTTGACTCAACTTAGAGTCTCATAGGAAGTATTTTAATAAAGAGTTATCTAAATTAGCCAGGTGTGGTGGTGCATGCCTTTAATCCCAGAATTTGGGAGGCAGAGGCAGGTGGATCTTTGTGAGTTCAAGGCCAGCCTGGTCTACATAGTGAGTTCCACGACAGCTGGGGCTACAAGGAGACCCTGTCTCGAAAAGACAAAAAAAAAAAAAAAAAAAAAAAGAATTATCTAAATCAGGATGGCCTGTGAGCATGCATGTCGGGGATGGACTTAGCTACTAATTGGTATATGAGGTACAATCCCATTCCCTGGGCTGGTCCTTGAAGAGTGAGGAAAGCTACCTAAAAAGAAGAAAATGGCTTAAGTCCATTTTTTCTCTGCTTTTAGCTGTGGATATGATGGGATCTGCTGTCTTCATCTCCTGTTTCTGTGACTTTGCTGCAATTGACCATAATCAGGAATTGCCAGCCCAATAAGCCCTTTCTTCCCTAGGTTGCTTTTTGTCAGGGCATTTACCAGATCAGCAGAAATGAAACTGGAGTAGAGAGCAAAGAAGAAGGCACCTGACTGACATCCGAGTACATTGTCCAGTCAGGAGTCAGAGAGTGATCAATTCTGGTGTTCAGCTGGTTTTCTCCTTTTTATACAGTTTAGGGCCCCAGCCCATAGGATGTTACCACACCTATTCAGAGTGAGTCTTCCGTGCCCATTAACCGGGTCTGGACAGTCTCTATATAGAGTTCCCAGGTTTATCTCCCAGGTAATTCAACATTTGTCAAGTTGGCAATCAGTATTAACCTTCACAACGATCTATATACTGTTAACTGAAGTTTCATATAACAGTGTAGGGAGTGAGGATGGGAACCTGAAATAAGAAGATTCGTACATTAGGAAGGGAGCAAAGGCCATTGCCCACACTGGAATGTGTGTTACAGTAAGATGTAAGCAAACAGTGTAAAAGGACCTCGCTGAGGACGAAGAGATCAGTGATCACAGAGATTCTTTTCCAGAGACAAGGATGAAAACGTGAGGTCATTTTGAAGACAGAAGCAATAAATTCTTTCTTACTAGATCCTAGTGTTCAAATTAAGCATTCAGGACACTAAAAAACAAGGTCGTAGTCCTCTTCAATGCTGCTCAGACTGGAGTGAAACCGTGTCCTGATAAACTTACCATAAATTGAAAATTGCATAAATTCATCTGTCTAGCTCACTCTGTAGCTAGGTATCACAGTACACTCAGTGTCTACCTTCATCCCAGGACCAGGTCAGCGACTCAGAGCTGACTAGTACATGCCACCAATCACTATCACAGGAAAAGATCACAAGTCAAATTTACAAGTACAGGTTCTGTTGCTTTAGTAGTGTTTTCCGGTATCGTAAAGTCAATAACAGAAATGAGGCACACTCCCTGCACTTGGAAATATAGGAATTTAGAGTCAATCACTGACCAATAAAGAATTTTGGTCAAATGGGTGATATATAGTAAAATCTATGCAATGCTTATTGTAAAAATAATCACCATTTCAGAAACAGTCACAAAAATAATGGAATTCTCCAGATTCTCACTGTGTATTGTGGATGTACACAGCATTAGCACTCAAATGCCTCAATTCCAAGTTTTACCATAGGTGTGATGAGTCACATAGTTTTAAACGCAGTTAAAGCTATTTGTCTGTCATTGTTTGAATGCAAAGGTAGATCTTAATAACAAAGTCAGGAACAACAAGATGAATTAAAATTTAGTCTTGTGGTAAAAATAGGAAAAGACAAACTAGCAAGTTTTCTTTTTTGTATATTTTTATTGAATTTTTGTATGTTTCATATAAAACATCCTAATCATCTTTATATCCCTCCCCATCTGTACCCTCCATAGCAGCCCCCTGCTAGATTTCAAGCATTCTGCCATTTATGTTAAGCCAATCAAGTAAAGTTAGTGTACCTAGACATCCCTGGGTGATAGTGAGCCAATCTAGTGTAACCCCTTTAAAAAAGATCAATTCTTCCTCACCTAGCAGTAATTAACTACCAATAGGTCTTTGGCAAAGGTGGGGTCTGCTCCCTATTTCCGAGTTCCATGCTGGGCTTTTGTCTGTTTGAGTTTGCATGGGTTTTGTGTATGTTGGCACTGTTTCTGCAGGTTCATATAAGCAAGGTCCCAGGAGCCTGTAAGACACTGTTTCCATATGGTCATGCACTTCCTCCTCTGGCTCTACAATCTTTCTATCCCCTCTTCTGCAAATGGCTCCTGAGCCCTGGATAAGCAAAGTTTATTTAATATAGGAGTCCTGAGCAGGGACTCACACTCCACAGACTCTTATTCTCTATGCTTTGGCCATTTGTTGCCTTCTGCGTTCATTGCCCTCTGTTGCATGAGGGAGCTCATTGATGAGAGTTGAGAGATGCATTAGTGTTCTCTCTACCCCTTGTTCCACCGTGAGCCTTAGTTATAGAGGGTCTATTGAAGATGTGTCAATTAGGGTTGGCCATTTTACAGACATTTATTCTCTGTGTGTGACCAGTTGTGGAACTCTGTAATCGTCTCTGTCTGTTGCAAAAGAAGATTCTTTGCTGAGTGGTGACAAGTAAATGTAAATATGAGGATTCATGTTTAGCATATAGTAAAAGATTAAATTAGTCTAGGGATGTGACAGCCTTAGGGTTTCCTTTAAGATCTACGACCTCTCCAGTCATGTGCGTTTTACTATGTTTACAGTACCACACATTAGTTCCCTGCCATTGAGTGGGCTTTAAGACCAATTAGGTAGCTGTTGATCACCCCCAAGATAAAAGTGCCACTACTGCATCAATAGCATTTGCTGTGCCAGTCATTGTTGTGGCTATTAGGGCTCACAAACATGTAACTCCAACTCCTGAGGATTCAGTGCCTTTTCTGGCCTCCTTGGGCTCCTGTACATATAAATCACTAAAAATTTCTATTTGTCCATCAGATTATTATTGAATATATACCAACTTCTATATGTCAAGTACTGTTCTATGTATTAAGAAGAGGATAGTGAACATGGCAGATGGCATCCGTGATTTACAGTACAGTTGGAGTAGGGAGAAAATAAATAAAATAAGCAAATATATTTAATGAACTGTTACATAAGGACTGAAGGAAAACAAAGCAATGCAATAAAGGCAACGGTGCGATTTCAGCAAGAAGTTGGTTATCTGCATAGTAGGAAGACAAAGCAGGAATTCAAGTATTCCAAACAGTGGTTTTCTAATGCTACGATACAGGTGATTCCTACAGAGGTTTTCACAAAATTCAGATTGCTGCGTGTGCTGGATAGCTTTAGTGTCAACTTGACACACCTGGGTTTGAGGGAGCCTCAATCGGGGAATTGCCTCTATTGGACTGGTCTGTGGCCATGTCTGTGGGGCATCTTCTTGATGAGTGATGTGGGAGGGCCCAGCCCACTGTGGGTGGTACCACCCCTGGGCAGGTGGGCCTGTGTTGCATAAGAAAGCAGGCTGAGCAGGGGCCAGGGGAGCAAGCCAGTAAGCAGCATTCCTCCATGGCCTGTGCTCCAGCTCCTGCCTCCAGGTTCCTGCCCTGAGTTCCTACCTTGGACTCCCTGATGTACTGCGACCTGGGAGATGTAAGACAAATTAAACCCTTTCCCCAGCAAGTTGGTAGTGGTCAGAGTGTTTTGTCATAGCAATGAAGAACAGACTAGGACAGAGATTGGTACCAGAGAGTGAGATATTGCTGTGACAGAACTGACCTTTGTGTTTTGGGGAGGACTGTGGAAGTGTTTGAAACTTTGGGCTGGAAAAGCCATTGCGTGCTCAGAGTTTGTTGCAGTGGAACTTGGAACAGTTATGCTGAAAGAGTTGTAGACGATGGAGGCCTGGCTTGTGAAGCTTCAAAGGGAAGCGGAGACCATCAGGGCTGTTGGCAGGAGAT
>NW_008355468.1:1275919-1292315 GCF_000622305.1 Nannospalax galili | reverse complement strand
TGAAGGGGTCATGGAGAGAAACTGAGGGTTTGTACCCCAAGAGGCAAGAAGAGGCCATTGGTGAAGGTGTAGCCTCAGTTTCAGTGGTGACTCCAGCGTTTTGGAGATGCCGGGACCATGGGATGACCACCAAGGACAGCGGCAGGTGTGGAATGGAGCTGGCCTGGGTCTGCGAGACGAGCTGAGTGTGGTGTGGACTGCAGAACAGACTAGGACACTGGGCTTTGCACCAGAATTTATGACTGAATAAGTGTTGATGACGTCTGAACATTTGCAGTGTTAACAGACTTCCAGGTGATCTGATGTCAAGAACCATTACTGAGAACTGTCCTAGACAGAATAAGCCAATATTTTGCTTTCTGTAAATGTTGAGGTAACAAAAATTTAGAAATTGTGAGTCATATCATCCCTTTTGTAATTAAAGTTTTTACTAAGGTTTTGAGAATTTCACACTTTTTTTGGTCTTTTTGAGATAGGGTTGCCCTGTAGCCCCATTAGGCCTGGAACTCACCATATAGACCAGGCTGCCCTCGATCTCACAGATATCCACCTGCCTCTGCCTCTCAAGTGCTGGGATTAAAGGTGTGGGTCACCATCCCGGCCCATGCAATATTTTGATTATATTTAGAGTCCCTTCTTCTATCTGCACCCATATATATTGCATTAAATTTGGGTCCCCAAATGCCTTTGGTGTGGGTGCATCTACAGGCACATCCTTTACAAAAATTTACTGTCCTGCTTCCAGCAGATATCAGTTGCCCAAGGTTCCTTGGTTGAGGTTTTTTTTTCTCCACTTACCCACTTCTGTACCCACTTCTGTGCTTGCATTTTTTTTTTCTGTGTTGAGCTTGCATGAGACTTGTGCATGCTGTCATCTCACTGTTGTGTGAGTTCATGTGAGTAACTGCCCAGCTATCTGGAAACTCTATTTCCTTGTGGACATCCGCTATCTCTGCCTTTTACAATCTGTCCACCCCCCTCATCCATAATCCCTGAACTTTGGGAGACAGAGATTTGATACAGTTGTCCTATTCACGGATAAGTACTCTGTAGTCTCTTACATTGACTAGCTGCTTGTGGGAGCATCTTGAAGCTATGCATCTAAGCAGTCTTATTGTGATATAACTGTAAAACATAATTACATAAGCAAAGAAATCTCTATTTATGAACAATGGAATTTTTAAATTTGTGTAGTTTTTATGTCACATAATACTACCCTTCACTTTATCATTTTAACCATTTAATCATTTACAAATCATTATTATCTCATGGGCTTTGGGGAAAAAATGATATGGACCATGATCTTGCAAGACCTTTTTCGAGAAGCAAGTAACAAAATCAGAACTTCTAAATGGAAGTGTATTCGGTACATTCTAGGAACAGGGAGGAATCATTGCATCAACAGGAGAGAAGCAGAGTGGAAAAGTCTGTTGAACTGGAGCATTTATACAGGGCACAAGGTCGTATAGGCCTTTCACTGACTGTTCTAGTAAGCTAATGACTTACTGGATTTCCAGAACAGAAATGACACCATGTGTTACATTTTGAAGTCCCTCTCTGACTGCTATGTGTTATCATGGGACTAAAACTGTTCAAAAATAATAGAGCTAGAGCAGCAGGGAAGCTTGTCGGAATCCTCCTTAATTATCCAGGTAAGTCATCTGGGCTTCAACTCAAACAATGTGGTAGAGGTGGTAGGAGAGATATGCACATGTATAGGGGTGTGTGTGTGCATGTGTGTGTGTGTGTGTGTGTGTGCTTACTTATGTGTGTGTGCTTGTGTGTGTGTGCTTATGTGTGTGTGTGTGTGTGTGTGTGTGTGTGCGTGTTTTATAAGCCACCATCACTCATGCCATTAGATGCTCTGTGGGATGAAAGAAAAAAGAAACCAAAGACAATTTTGAGTCTTTCCATCTTGGAAGCTGAGTGAATTGTAGGGCCAATTACTCAGCAGTAGTCATTAGAGCAAATTGTGGATCCAATTACTCAGCTATAGGCAAGAGAAAGAAAGAAAAAAAAACAAGAATTGTGAAAAAGAAGAATAGTCACTTAGCATGGGAGATAAAAACAAAACCAAACAAAAAATACACTGCCATGTCACAAAGTAAAAAATACATTTCACAAAGAATAGGACCCAAAAGGTAATACATTCAGTGCTGGGGTAGAGACAAAAACACCAAATTGGTCACAGTTAAACATTAGGGTTTCTGTGTAACTATGGTGCCAAATTACAAAATTGTGAGATATTCAAGGGATGAGAGAAGAGCACTGGATGTAGGGTGTGCAGACTGCTCCAAAGAGGTTTTTCTAGTAAAGAGAACAAAAACAAGAAGAACCCCCCCCAAATGCTTACAGACTATACCCTCCACCAACAGCTGTTGGTAAAGACTGGAAATATGATATATTTGCATTTTGATGTGGATTATCATCCACAAAGAAAATTTAGGGAAGAAGAATGTATTTTGGAAATGACTGATTTAGATTCTTGAGTTTGTTAGAAAGTAATGGTTTCTTAGAGAGCTGAAGGGTTGTTATGGAGGAGGAGAGCTAGCACAGGAAACAATAACTAAGAGACAGTACCTCATGGAAATAGGGAAATAGTGCAAGTGTGGTGCATTAATTAGTGTTCCTCAGAGGAGAAAAATTATACATAGTGTGTTTTCATATTGTATATGTGTACATAACTATCAGAACAACTATCAGATTGCACATGCAGAGGTTGACTAGTCCACAAATGGGCGCAAAAGGCTGAAGGGATAAGGCTACTAGTTGTTTCTCAGGAACCCTGGACGCCTCAATACAAAAGCTACCAGTGATATAGCCCCAGGCTGACACTTCAAGCCTCAAAGTAACTGAAGATTTGCTGTTATTTGTTTGCTTCTCTGGTGCTATGATAAAACACTATTCAAAATCAACTTGGGGATGAAAGGGTTAGGTTCATCCTATAGCTCCCAGGTCACAATCTATCACTAGTGAAGTCAGGCAGGAAATCAAGCAGGACCAGAGGCAGGAACGCTGGAAGAAAGCTGCTTATTAGCTTGCTTCTGTGGCTTGCTCACCTACTTTTCTTCTGCCACCAGCCCAGGCCCATAGATGGTACCTCCCATAGTGAGCTGGGCCCTCCTGTATTAATCAGGAGTCAAGAAAATGCACCACAGATATGCCCATCAGCCACTCTGTTGGAGGAGTTCCTTGAGGGTCCCTCTTCCCGGATGACTGTAGTCTGCATCAAACTGACAAAAACTAACACAGATGGACATAAGTTTTCATTCACAGATGGAGTCTGGATTCTGATATTCATGGGTGATGGTACAGTAAGAAAACACAAAACAAAACATTGCAACTGCTCAAGAGGGGTTCAGTGTGTATACCCACAAGCCCTTTCTTTCTCCCACTATTTTTGTCCATCAAGGCTCCTAGCCTGTCCGATGCTGTCCCCCATATTTAGTGTAGGGTTTCTTTCACTCATTTTACAGACAGGCCTCCTTCAGAAGTATTCTTCACCAGTTCCCTAGACTTTTCTCAATCTACACAAATTGGCAGCCCAGAGTAAGCATCCTATCAGGGGAGCAAGTGCACAGCTGACATTGTGTCTCAGGTGTTTTAGTTTGTGTGTGTGTGTGTGTGTGTGTGTGTGTCTGTCTGTGTGTGTGTGTGTCTGTGTCTGTGCTTGATGTCCAGAGAAGAACCTCTTGAAAGCTGATGATGAGGATTCATTTTAAGATGCAGAGGTCTAGGATACAGATATAGCTCCAAATAGGCAGTGGGTAAGATCAAGTGATATATGTCCCAAGGACACCGAGGGTGATCTCTGCCTCACATTCACACATACACCCTTATCCATCCACAACTGTGAATATGCATGAACACAAACAAGTGGGGAAAAAAGGAGCTATGTGTCCAATTATGGAGTAGTTTTGCATTTTACTGAGACTGGATATGGAGATGGGTACAGCGGTGCCAATCAAGAGAAAGAAAGGCACTTTTTTGTGGCTCAGAGTGTAGTTATAGCAATACAATAAGGCCAGGACTAGAGATGATCAAACAAATTTGTGGGCTGCTCCTTTAAATAAGAGTCGTTTCTAAGCTTCTAAGGGTCTCTTGTGAACATATTTCATGGCAAGCTACTGAACATCTCTTTTAGTGATCTTGATACACTTACGCTATTTGCCTTGGTAGGAACATTTGCATTGGAATATTTATGCAGAGATAAATAAGTTAGGAGTTGAAAGCAGGACACCATCAGATGAATCATGTTTCTGTATTAAGACACTTGATTGACTCCTTAGTAGAATAATATCCTGTAGGACTTTGTTACATTCTGTAATCTGATGTGGAGATTGGTTTTTGAAAGGTTGGTTGTTGAGAAGGGTTTTTGAAATCTCTTCCAGAATGCATGTGTGTCCTGAAATTTGACTCACCTCAATGAAGCTATGAGGGCAACTGGTAATTTTGAGTGGAAACCATGTACCAGGCGACCACTGATGAAGAGTCTCCCGATAGCAAAAGGCATAGTCAAATTATACAGAACTTTTAAAACATACTGATAAGGGAAAAGCTCCTTTCCACGCAGCCAGTAGGAGGATGCTAATATGGACAGATGTTTTCTTAGCACAATATAAGTACAAAAGAATGAACTCAATAGTGATGAGTTTCAGTACTGGGAGGCATAAGCAGAGAAGAGTTTCCAGGAATTGTGGCATTACTATGCCACAATTGTAATCACCTGAACCAAAAAGCCTGACTTTTAAAATTAATTTTGGAGAGCGGGCCCAAACTTGGAGGGCATTTGTTCCCCTGGATAGCAAGCACATGGAAATGTCTGTCTTCTGGAATTGTCCCGCTGGAACTGTGTCTGGAATTCTGCCCCTGGAATTGTATCCTTGAGTCAGGCCCTACTCATGAGTTTAATCAAAATGGTTTCTCCAGCTTCACTGGGGCAAGTACAAGCTTGGGTTTACCCTTATCTTAACAGACCATCCTGCCTTTTTGTCTAGTTCTGAAATATCTCATTCATCCAAGGACAAGAGCTCTTCCCAATCTTCACTGTGTGCAATGGAGACAGGTACTCCATCTTTTGGCACTTTGATGTGTTAATTCTTTTATACATATGCACATTCATTCATTATTTTTTGGAAGAGTCCCAAATTGAGATTGCCAAAGATATGCCCAAATCACAAGACATAAGGTTCATTGAGTTCACAAAGGTTAACTATAATACATTAGTCCAGATTATGTCCATTTTACAAAAGTCATTCCTGTAAAGAATCATACTAGAGATCCAGGAGACAAATCAACTTTTGGAACCAAGGCATCTCAGAGCTCCGTGCCACTCTAAAATGAGCACCGTAGACTGTACATTTTCTCCCACGTCCATCCCTTTTGTCTTGCTCCTAGGAACAGCTGCAGCCCCCACCTATGGCTTTAGATCAATGCATTATTTTTAGAGATGATAATAATTTGATCAGGTGATAATCACATTCTGCTGGTCTGTGAGTTATATCTTTTGAAAATGTCTGCTGTCTGCATTTAACTAGAAGAAGTCAGTCTTAGAGCCTTTGCATTCATCCTTCGTTCCATGCTGCTGAGGTTCAGTGTGGTGTAGTGAGGAAGGACAGAAAATGGAAATATCAGACCATAAGCTCTCAGTTGCTAGATCACATTTGTGACTTACTCTAACTTGTGACTTATCCTAAGTCTGTACCTCTTCTACATTGATTATACAAATGAAACTATTATAGTTTTGGCCTTACATGCTTGTTCTGATAACTGTTAAGGTTCAGATAGCCCCACCCCCTCATGAACAGGGCCTCAGGGACCTCGCAAGCCCCTGAGAAAAGGCAACCAAGTTAATAAGCACCCTGGTCTTTGAAGTCAAGAGAAGCAGACTTTTCTCCACTCTTTGGCCAACACAGCAGGCTTTCCCTTTGATCTCTAAAGAGAACAGGTTTTAACAGTCCTGTTTCCCCCACACCTCCCCCACCTAACACTGAAAAGAATACATACTCCTGCCTTCTGCACCCCCTAGAAGCCTCCCCTTATAAAAGACCCCAGCTCATGACCCGGGTCAGACATTTTCCCTGCCCAGAAGAGAATCTGTCCCATGTGTTCCTTTGTTAATAAACTCTATTCTGCTGGAGTTTTACCTGTGCTTTCTCCTGAATAACCGGATTCATTCATCGCCTACTTTACCTATCAATAACCTTCTGCAGAATGCAAACTCTCAACTCTCTGTAAACATTTTTGGATGATTGAACAGATTGATGAGTAAAACCATTAATTGATAATTGTATCTGGCTGTATCTAAAGCCACAGTTCAGAGCACTTCACCTACCCATGGGTAGAGCAGAGAACCACAATAAGCCAGTAAGACTACACAGGCTTCCATGTTTACAGTCTTTGCTTAGGAAACATGTGTTCACACATTGATCCCAGTTGATCTTGGTATTCACCCCTCTTGCAGCAACAATGCCAGCTAATCACTTTAATGCTGTCTGTCGTTTACAGAAGAAACTGTTGTGCAGGTTGCCTGGTGTAGTTAATGAATGGCCTCTTCTCTATCAGTGATCAGCAATGTTATTGAAACATAAACCTCTGACACCTTTAATTTTTTTTTTAATTCTCATAGTCTACTATGCATTGTTTTCATTTATGATGCAAACACAACCTTTGCCTTAGCTTTTCAGGGAGTTTTGGAGTTGTCACCCTTATCACTTGGAAAAGGCCATGCTGTGAGTTACATGTGTGATTTATTCAGAAAAATCTTTCACACGGCATATACAGAGGCCACAGAATTGGCTCAGTGTATAAAGGTACTGCCTGTACAAGCCTGAGTCTGTGTTCAATCACCAGAAACCATGTAAAGGTGGAAGGACAAAGTTGTCCTCTGACCTACACACAGAATTGTCACATGTGACCACACCCTCCACCCCTGCACACACACCAATATTTTTTTAAATTACAAAGTATACACTAAGAATAATTATCAGCTTAAGGAGTTTTCCCTCTCTCTAAATTCCCCTTCTCACTCCCTCCCTTTCTGCCCCTCCCTTTCCTTTGTCCTGGTCTTGGTCTTCTCTGTCTCCCAATCTATGTTTCTCTTTCCTCTTTTATTTCTCATGTTCTTAAGCTTTTAGAACTTGAACACAATAGGTTTAGTAGTTCAGGAACGATGGTGTTAACAAGTATTCTTGCTTTGACATCCTCTGTTGAGTACTTGTCTTTCTGTCAGGTGAAAAGAAGACTGTACAGTCAAAACTATGGATCTCTGCAAACCACAGCTAACCCCAGAAGCCTGTCGACCAAAGAAAAGAAGTAGTCGTGGCCTTGCTGTGGCTCCACACCTAAAGTGGTTCAAGAAATCCCAAATCACTGCAGATATTTCCTAAAAATCTCTGTCTTTTCAGATGAAGGAATAATGAGTAATTGAAATTCCCTGAAGAACAATCGGGCATTGTTTAACAACAGATACACACTCTGGGAAGTGAACTGATTGTATCTGGTCATTGTGTGAGCACAACCTATACTTACCTAGACTAATGGCTAGGATGCTTGCAGGAAGCATCATCTTTGGAGGGCACTATGTTATGTGCAGTTTGACATTGATAAAATTGTCATAGATGGTGTCTGAGTGCACTAGATTTCTATCATACAGTTGGCTGGGATGGAACACTCTTGATCATTTATGAGCACACAGACTAAAGTGCTCAAAAACAGAATTTATTTTTACAAAAGAGCAAATCTAAAACTAACATTTAAAAATGACATGTTGCATACACGTGATGTGCACTCCCTTTGCCTTTCTTCTGTGTGATATATGCATGTATACATCTTTGTGTGCACATATATGTGGAAGTAGGTATTCATTCGCATAGGAGATCAGAGTCATCCTTGTGTGTCTTCTGTGTACCTCCACCTTATTGTTTGAGACATGGTCTCTCACTGAACCTAGAGCTCCCCACTGTGACTAGAATGGCTGGCCAGCATGTGTGAATCCACTGTGTCTGCACCTCCCAAGCTGGAATTACAGATGCTTACTGCTGTACCTCATGCTTGTGCAGCAAGCACCTTACCCACTAATCCATCTCCCGAGCCCCGGGACTTCCATATTTAATGTGTTCAATGAATGCTATTTTCTTTTCTCAAATACATGTTTCTATTGAAATTTTGTACATTTCATACAATGTACCTTAATCATATTTAGATCCCTCCCCTATCTGTACCTCCCATAGCCTATCCACCAGATTTCACACTTCCTGTCATATATGTTAAGGCCTATTGAGTCAAATTTGTGTCTCCAGGTGTCTCTTGGTGTGGGTTCATCCACTGGAGCCTGCTCAGCCTATCTAGAGCCAAAGAAGACCAACTCCCTCACCCAGCAGTGAGCAGCTGCCAATTGTTCTTCAGTTAAGGTTGGGGCCTCCTGTCCATTTCCCCAGTTCTATCCTGGGTTTTTGTCCAACTGAGTTTGTATAAGTCTTGTGCATGCTGCCACCATTGCTGTAAATTCATATGAGCAAGTTCCCAGAAGCCTAGAAGACTGTTTTCTTATGATCATGCACTACCTCTGGCTCTTACAATCTTTCTACCTCCTCTTTTGCAATAGTCCTTGAATGCTGGGTGACTGAGATTAAATACAGGCGTTGTATCCTGGGATGCATTCTGCAGCCTCTTATTCTTTACACTTTGGTCAGTTGTGGCCTTCTGTTGTGTGAGGAAGCTTTGCTGGTGAGAGTTAAGAGATGAATTGGTATTCTCTCTACCTCCTGTTCCACTATATAATGAATGCTATTTTCTTCCTTATTTATTCTGACATAAAACTATTTCATTATGTTATTTATAAATTGATAATTCATATGCAATTTCTAACTTAGAAAAGAATGACTGTGAATAATTTATGTGTCCACATGAAGAGATAAGGAGGAATTAAATTTTCAGCACATGATAATAGACAAAAACAGCCATAATTTTAGCCTGCATTATTTGACTCAGAATAGCATGTAAAATATAAATAAGCCCATTTCATAGACGAAAACACTGATCATTGTTTACATAATGAGTTCAGTGTCTCTTGATGAGACATTGATAGTCACACCCAAATTCTATTTTCTAGAGTTCCAGGAGATAAAGGGAGATTTTAATTAGCCTTAATGTTTGTAGGTGGGTAATTCCATAGCAATTTTCTTCCTGTTCAAAATATTTGCTATAGGAAGCCTGCCATTACTGAGTGCTAAACACTGAACAAATGTCTAATCCTTGGTGGTCACCTTTATCTTCAAGCTATAACCCTGTAAGCTTTCCTTGTTGCAGAGAATGAAATAAAACTTCTTTTATCTACTATTCTAGTTAACATTCATTGTCAACTTGCCACAGCATAAGATCACCTAAAAGACTCTCAATTTAGCTCTTGTCTTTATCAGATTTGCCTGTGGACATATCAGTGGTAGATTGTCTCCAGTTCTAATTGATGTGGGAAGGCCCAGGCCACTGTGGCCAGCACCATGGGGGCTACAGAAGAAAACTTATTAAGCATGAGCCAGGTCATGAGCCAGGTCGTGAGTTAGACACTGAGCCAGAGAGCAGCATTGCTCCAACGTTTCTGCTTCACTCCATCCTTGAGATGAACTGTGAGCTGCAAGTTTAAGCAAATAAATCCTTTCCTTGAGTTGCTCTTCATCATTTTATTTGTCACAGCAAAAGAAAGAAACTAGAATAGTTGAAATTGGGTTATAATACATATTCTACACAGTCTTGAATATGGGTTACAATATCTATTCTGATTAAATGAGTAAATGATAATTTAACTGCTCTCAGAAATTCCATATACAGTGCAATTAATAACAGCAGTTTCAGCAGAGGAGATTTTAAAGTGTAGTTTTAATTTTTGTATGCATCTACCCACGAAAAGAAGGCCTGAAATACCTTGGTCTCTTGAAATGGACACTGTTTGTAGGGTCACTGTCATCTTTGCAGCCATCATTAACTAATCATATCCTGTGTACAATAAAAACAACTACTAAGTAACACATAAAAATAATTTGATGGCTTTTGTAAGTTTCCAAAAATCTTTGAGTTTGTGTCACATTTAATTTAATAGAGGAAACTTTCATGTCTATTGCTAATTCAGCAATATTCAAAGGATGTCTGAAACCAGAGCTTGGACATTGTTACTTGCTATGAAGGGGTTTCTCTGCTTCAAGTTTTGCTAAATTTTAAGGTACAGTGTTTTGAATCTGCATCTAAGAACATTTCTGCCCAGGAAACCACAGTGGTTTTCTCTCTTACAGAGAGGGCAAGCTGTGCTGCAACAATTGTGGACATCCAGGTATTAAAACGTCACTCTGGTCACGGCTGAGCCAACCTCCTTGTCCTTTGATCCTGTTTCCTGAGGTTTCAACAGTAATTGTGCTACATTCTGTCTGGTGAAACGTGCCAGCCTGTGGTTTCCAAGTTTGGTGTCAATCCTGACACAAGAATAGTTTAGTACAGATTGTTGACACAAGATAGGACAAGTAAATAGGTCTCTCCCCTCCTTCTTTCAGTCCAGAAAATGCTTTTACTTTTCATGGCACAATATGTTCTGCAAAGCTGTTCTTTGAATCAGGAGGACCACAGTTTTCAATATTTTTCTTGTGGGGGCACATACACATGCAAGTGTTCATGTGTGGAGGTCAGGTGTCTTCCTTAACTGTTCTCCACCTTATTTCTAATTAAAAAAAAAACATTTGAGAACTTCATATATGAACATAACAAAATATGATGACGTTCATGACTTATTTCCCCCTTATAACTCCCACTGTATTCCTTGTACTTTTGTTTGAGACAGGGTCTCCACTCAATGTGGAACTCACTGATTCTGCTACTCTGGCTGGCCAGCAAGGCCTAGGGATCCATTTGTCTCCGTCTCCCCAGAAATGAGATTACAGGTGCATTCAGCCTCTCCTGGCTTTTTACTGGGTGCTGTGGATCAAAATGCAAGTCTTCAAGCTTAAGGCAGCAGACACTTTGCCAGCTGAGCACCTCCCCAAACTGTCAACAGTGTTAATGAAAGTCAAGGCTGCTACAAATAATACTGTAACTGTAGTATACTTTTATAACACCTGCTCTCCTTTTACTCTTTTCATTCTATTTTTTTGTTGAGGAAGTGCAACGATTTGTTTCATTTCTTACTGAAGGAGGAAGATGGTCTCTGTGGGATTGTTTTTGAATCCAAATGTTATGAGAAAGGAGTTTGGATTTCCTCTCTGTCAGCAAATCCGTTATTGTGCTGCCTTTCCTATGGAGGCCTTGATCTGGGGAGGTGACTGATAGCAAGTTTATTTAGTTAGGTCAGTGACCTAGAACCCTGAGTCAGGATTGCCAGCGGCAGTCCCAGTAAGAGGGCTTTGAAACTGGGCCGGCTTTTCTCCGTGTTGTTGGAACGTCCACTTCTGGAGCCCTGCCACAAGTCACTCTTTTCTGTGCCACTGAGTGCAACATCAAGAGACAGGCAGCTTCCGGGGACTCCCTGACCCAGCAGATACTCCACTTGTGTTCAGTTGTGGTTGCATACTTCTTGCTCCCAAACTTGGCAGATTTGAAGCAGCTTTTTAAGAAAACAATTTCAGAATGGTAAAGGGGTTTAGCAGAAAACAAATGTGTATTTTCTTCCTTCCGGTCTCACCTTTATGGAGTTCTTTGACTTCTTCATCTCCTAACTGGCAGCAGGCTGTTTCTCCAGGATATTTCTTCAGGGTGTCTTCAATTAAATTAGGCTCCATTCCATTTGAATTAAGTAGATAACCTTTAATGATTTCAGAACATCGGTCACTTCCTTATTCACTGTGGGATTCAAAACTTTCAGCTTTTAATATGAGGAAGACAATTTCTACCGCCTGTTCCGGGACGACTAACATTCTGCGAGTCCCGTACACAGTGATCTGTGGGCCTTCTCATTCATACGCTGCTTGTCAGTTGCTCTGTCAGAAATGATAAAGTTATGCTTCTTCAGTGGACAACACAGGACCAGATAATCAAAAGGCATGATGCCAGATCTGCAGCATTTTCTATTTCCACGTTAAACCTCTATTTAACCTCACATTTGCAGCTGAAGATAGATGCTTATATTAAAAAATACTAGTTTCAAATCTGAGAAATTAAATATATAAATAAAAAAAAGTGTAGGAGTCTGTGGCAAAATAGTTCAGTAGGTAAAGGAGCTTACCACCAACCCTGATGACATGAGGTTGGTACAGGGTCCCCCATGGTGAAAGGAGAGAACTCACTCCAGGAAGTTGTCCCCTGACCTCCACATATGTGCTGTGGCAGAAGCATGAACCCTTACACACACAGATTATTACACACACACACACACACACACACACACACACACACACACACCAATCAGTGAGTCAATCTAATAGAGAGCTCAGCAGTCAAGTGTGCTTACTGCTCTTCCGAGGAACCATGTTTAGTTCCTAGCACCAATAGCTGGCAGTTCACAACCATTTATAACTCCATCTCCAGGGAATCCAAAGTCTTCTTTTGGCCTCTATGGGTACCTGAAAACACATGTGCATAAACACACACACAGACACACACATATACCATATACACATAAATAAAAAAAATAAAATAAATGTTAACAATCATTTAAAAGTAGAGTAAAGGGTAAATTTCAATGAAGACTATATTGCATTTGGATTAAAAGGTTTTCTGAACTAATGGATCAAATAAGCAAAATTCATTTTTGTCTTATTTATTTACCAACACTTAACAAGTACTCAAAGTGCGGAAGGCTGTGTGTGTGTGTGTGTGTGTGTGTGTGTGTGTGTGTGTGTGTATACTGCTGGAGATGAAAAGATGAATTAAACACAGTTCTTACCTGAAAACCCTTAGGATAGACAAAAGTATGCACAAATAGCTGGAATGGCAGTCAGAGAAACAATGAGTGCCCCAAGGAAAGCACACAGAATGTCTCCAGAGTCCAGCTGTTTATGGAAACCTGCTTTCTTACAGAATTAAAAGATAGGATGCATATGCCCAGATGCATGCTTTATCTGGGTGCACACATATCTGAACAGTCTGCTATATGCTAATTGTCAGAGGCTGGACACATGGCTCTGTGGTTAAGTGCACTGGCCACTCTTGCAGAGGACCTGGGTTCAAGTCCCAGCAACCACATGGTGACTAACAACTGTCCATGCAGACAATATACTCATGCACACAAAATAAAAATAATAAACTATTTTTTAAATAAAAGCTTATTCAATTTTTTAAAAATATGCATCTTTTGGTGATTTTAATAAAGTAACCAATCACCAAAAAAAAGCATGTCATAAGGAAAGCACCTCAGATATTCAAATGATGATCTAGCTTTTCATGTCCAAAGAAATGTTTCAGTACAAATATCAATTACAAGGCAGGAAACATATGAAATGATTCCTAATGAGCAAAATAAACTCCTTGGCAAATGTCACGGAATCACATCCACTTATATCTAATTATTTAAAAGCTGGCTAAAATGATGAGGAAAACTGGCCTATTAAGTAAAAAACTAAGCAGCATAGCTGATTTAATACTGAAATCAGTGTTGATGAATGAAGGACACATCCGAGTGTTTTGTGTAATTTGAAACAGGCTGTTTCCAATGAGTGCAGGCACAGAACCTGCAAAACTAACTCCAGCCAGCCAGCCTTGCGGGTCACTGTGTGTAGACAGAGGGCTGTATTAGCTAGGGTTGACTAAAGAAACAGAATGATAAAACGAATATAAGCACACACACACACACACACACACACACACACACACACATGAGTTTATGGATTTATAAGATTAGCTTACAGGATAGGGTCCAAGTAGCCCAACAATGGCTGCATGACACTGGAGAGACTGAGAATCCATTACTTGCTCAACCCATAAGCCTAGCTATCTCAGCAGTCTCCATCTGCTGCTGAAGGCCTGAGGGATCACCGGAGAGCTGCTAATCTTCAGTCTACGTTAGAATCTGAAGAAGTTGGTCACAGAAACAAGGCAAACTCACCCATGAGAGAGAAGGCAAGCAGCAAAAAGCAAGAGCTTCCTTCTGCCATGGCCTTTTATACGGGCTGCCATCAGAGGTAACGCCCACATTAAGGGTGGGTCTTCTAGC
The DNA here is from genome assembly GCF_000622305.1 of Nannospalax galili. Taxonomy (NCBI): domain Eukaryota; kingdom Metazoa; phylum Chordata; class Mammalia; order Rodentia; family Spalacidae; genus Nannospalax; species Nannospalax galili. The sequence goes on along the minus strand of NW_008355468.1, from coordinate 1,278,187 downwards.
TTCAAATGATCTAATCAAGAAGGTTTCATTCATTTTAGTTAATCCCAGATTCAATCAAGTTGATACCCAGGATTAGCCATCACAAGAGCAGACATAGATTAATTACAAGTCAAGCTCAAGTTAGGCTTTAGAAAATTCTAGAGAGAACACACTCAATATAAATAATCTATCAGAGCACTTTACTACAGAGTTTCAATTTAGAAATTTCTACAAATTAATCCAAAATCTGGATAGAAGTGACTGAGATGATGGTCTGTTGGAAGAGACATTGTGGCCTGGTCCCAAATTCTTTTTTAAAAAAGTTTTCTTTTTTATTGAATTTTTGCGAGTTTGAGAGAATATATTTTGATCATATTTAAACCCCCCTCATCCATCTTTGTCCCTTTTATAGACTCCCTACACTGGTTTTCACGTACTTTGTTATATATGTAAGACCTATCTAGTGAAGCCCGAGCATGCTTAAGTCTATCATGTCCTGGCTACTTGGGGCCTGGTGCTGTTACTTTAGGTGAGTGTGTGATCATTTCTGAACTAACCTTTATAAAGGAGATGTTCTAAATCTTGAATAAAATTAATATACCCTACAGTCACTGGCTAGCATTTAAATAAGAATGTGCCTGTGAAATGTAAAGGAAAACCTCACCTCAAAACATTAAGTGCCAGTAGCTCCTTCTCATGGCTTGGCTGTAGTAACCCAACAATGATGGGAGAAAGAACTCGCTGACCCAGGAAACTTGGACATTCACTCTCCAGTATAGTGATGCTTCTTTACTTCCCTACCTGAAAATCTAACATGGAAGCCAGAGGCTTCACTATGGAATAAAAATAAGCACATTTAGTTTCTTTAATTAGAATTTATTTTATAGTTATACAATTCAAATTCCCTTCCTCTTATAATTATTTGAGATTTTCATACTTGTATATAAAACATTTTGATTATATCTACCTGCTATTGCTCTTTCTTGTACTTCCACAGAATTCCTTCTCTCCAATAAGGTCTCCTCCTACTCTTATGTCTACCCAAACACAAGCAACCATTAACTGACAACAGTGTCTCAGGGAGGGGTGGAGCCTCACGAGTCCCTCTCCCACCCCATACAGTGTCCGTGGGCTCAGTCTTGTGCAGATATTGGGTAGGTAACCAAAATTGCTATGAGTTCATGAGTACAAGCATCATGTAATGTCTTGTAGACAAAAGTTTACAACACCTTCCCTTTCTCAGTCTCCTACATGCATTCCTCCATGTCCCCTCAGCATACATGTTCAGTGTAAGAACAATACTCACCTCATTCATAGTACTTTGCCCAGTTATGGGCCTCTGCATTAACCTCCAAAATTTTTTACCTCTAAACTTTTTTATGGTATACTAATTTTTTCTGAGATATTAAACACATACAAATTTTGCATAGGAAGGGTCATGCAGTGTTTTCATGTATATATTTCATATATGTTCAAATCAAGCTAAACATATCTAACTTCTCATGTCATTTTATTATTGGTAAAGAACTCTTAGGTTTTGATTGTCTTTATTCATTAGCAGCACAGTTCTTTTGTATAATTGATAATACTGTTTATCTGGAAGCTGTAAAATGGGATGTTTTGATGTACATGTGCATATAGTGAAATGAGCAAACTATTTAAAATGTGTAATTCTTCATATACTTTTTCACATGTACAATTAAAACACTTAAAGTCTACTGTTCCTAGAACTGGATAGATGGTATGTAAATATCATACATATCTTACACCATCATTAGCTGCATACCTTGTCTAGCAGGAGTACAGCGGGACTCCTTATTCCTAGCTCACTGAAGGTTAACACCCACTGATGAGCTTTTCCCATCCTCTCCTACCTCCCACTCTCCCCAGCGCCTGGAAAACACCATCCTACTCTCAAATTGCATGAGATCTGATATTCTTGACTTATGTTATGAATTGCATTCCATGAAGCACAAACCAATGTTTACATTACAAGACAATGAATCTTGAAAATAATGACACTACTAAATCAAATATGTCACTCCTTCAGGATTGTCACAATAAATAATGGAATATCCATTTAAATTCAAATTTCAGAAAAACAAGGATTTTTTTGATAAATTTATCCTGTTTCTTTTTATTTAGATTTTTTTGGGAATTTCCTATATGAGTGTTCCTCATGATTTCCACTCCTCTCTCTACCCCTCCAAGGTCTCCTACATTCTCCCCAACTCCCTTTCAATATACTGAGCTCCTCTTTAATTATTATTAATATATTTATGTATGTGT
>NW_008355468.1:1262118-1275761 GCF_000622305.1 Nannospalax galili | reverse complement strand
GGTTCCTGGAAAAAAAAAAAAAAAAGATTCTTCCCCTCTTGGAAGCCATTTATTGGCTATAGCTATTAACCTACAGGTGCGGCCTTTTGAAATTTCCCCCATCCATATTGGCATATCAGCTGGTATTATCATTAAACAAGTCTTGTTTAGGCAACCATATTGTTTCGATTTCATGGGTGCAATCTCTCTATCATGTCTACAAGACACTATCTAGCAGCAGGCCTCTTGGTTTTCAGGTTCTTACAATCATTTTGCCCTCCTTACACTCTATTTCCAGAGCCTTGAGTGTTAAGCCTGCAGTAGACAGATGGGGCCACATTAAAGTAAAAGGCTTCTGTATAGCCAAGGGAACCCAGTGAAGAGGAAGCCTACCGAATGGGAGATAATTTATGTCAGCTATATATCTGATAGAGGATTCATATCTAGAATATGCGAATAAAAAAGAATCAATTGAAAACAAACTACCCAATTTACAAAAAGGCTATGTTTTGAACAGCTCTCAAAAGATGAAATTAAAACGGCTAAGAAATACCTTTAAAAGTGTTTAGCATCTTTAGCAATTAGGGAACTGTAAATTAGAAGTATTTTGAAATTTCATCTTAACCATAGTAAGAATGGCCAAGATCAAGAAAACAACTGGCATCAAACATCAATGAGGATGCAGGGAAAAGGACACTCTCGGTCACTTCTGGTGGGTGTGCAAACTGATGCAGCCACTATGGAAACCAGTGTGGAGAATTCTTAAAAAACTAGGAATAAGTCTATCATAGGACCCACCTGATAGTCTACTACAGAGATACCTGTTCAGCTGTCCTTATCATTATACTTTTCATAATAGCTAGGAAATGGAAACAGTGTAAATGTCCTTCAACTGATGAATGGATAATGAAAATGTGGTATATATACACAATGGAATTCCATTCAGCTGTAAAGAAAAATGAAATCATGAAGTTACAAGGTAAATGGATAGAACTGGAAAATGTTATACTGAGATAATCCAGATCCAGAAAGACAAATGCCACATGTTCTCTCTCATTTGTGGGTGCTAGTTCCAAATCTTAAGAAGTGAGTATAGGACACAAACTTCAGTAGCCACAGAAGCCAGGAAGGTAGAAAGAGACTGCTGTGGAGGTTGAGGGAAGGAGCTCTGACGGGGGATAGTAGGACACATGTTCGAAACATTAGATGGAATATGTTCATACTAACAAAGTACTTAAAACTCGTGAAATTAAGATTTCACTGTGCTTCCTTTATTTCGTGTGGGAGATGGGAAAGAAACCCTGTATTGCAGGAAGTTCACCCTCTGCATACACCAAACCTAAGCCTGATCAACCCACATTTATCTCTGTCTTCTCTGCCATCTCCTCCCTTAGACCATTAATTATTCCCATCCAAGTAATTCCAACTGCCTAGTAACTGCTTTATTTTCTTCCAATCTATCCTGCACCTTTCAGGAGAGTGATTGTTCTATACCACAAACTTGATAACAGTGGCTTGATACGAAAATCTTGTCAGTGGCTCTCCAGAGCCCCCAGGACAAAGCCCTCAGTGGTTTGGGTCTGCCTTTTTCTCCAGCACAGTGGCTATAAATTAAACTCCTGCCATAGTTAAGCCCCATTTGTCCTTATTCTCCTGCCTGCAAAGAGTTCCACCTTTCCCCAAAAGCTCCCCTGCAGAACTCCTGCTCACCTACCACACATGTGCACCTTTTTTTCCCAGTAACCTACTAGTGTTCCAATTTTAGCACATTACAACACTTATCAAACAGCACTGCAATTGCCTTTTTCACTGGTTTTCCTCAGTAGACTCCATGCCCTGTGAGCAAACAGATTGTCTTCTTGAACTTTCATACACACTGTTTGACATATTTTTTAAGTGTAGTGAATGAAGGGTAGAATTTTTAGTTTTATAATACATGAGGGCAAGAGATAAGGTGGGCGGAGAGCTTTACAAAGCTAAAGCAGCAATAATAAAGTAAATGCTTTAGACAGCTTACATTTTGTCTTGATTATTCATCAGCAGCACAGTACTTTGGTATAACTGGTAAACATTATTTATATGGAAGGTATAAACATGATGTTTTGATATACATGTATATAGAGTACAGTGGACAAAATATTTAAAATATGGGATTCCTAACCTCTTTTGGCCTGAGCAATGAAAACCCTTTAGAATCTGATGTCATTTGGGCTAGAGAGATGGTTCAGTGGTTAACAGCACTAGTTCCTCACTCACGAAGACCTGAGTTTAGAATCTAGCTGCTGTATCGTGTGTCTTACAACTGCCTATAACTCCAGCTCCAATGAATCTGGCAGCCTCTTCTGGTCTCCACAAGCACTTGTATATGTGTGTTCACATACATACATGCACATAAATGAAAAAATAAATCCTAAAAAGCTACTCTCATCAATTTTCAAATATATTGATGTTGGTTACAGGCACCATGATGTGTAATAGTGCTCTTCATTTTATCCTTACTTTCTAATAGAACTTTTGTGTTCTTTAACCAATATCTTCCCAGTTCCTTCACCCACCAGCCCCTGGTGTTCATTATCCTCCATGTTATGGTCATTTCAATTTATTTATATGTACGTGAAAATGTGTTGTATTTGTTTCTGTGCTTGGCTTATTTCGTTTAGCATGATGTCTTACAGATTGACCTGTACTACGCTGTGCATACACCACACATTCTTTATCCAGTCTTCCACCAAAGGACATTTTCCTTAACTCCACTCTTGAACATACTGAATGATGCAGCAATGTGTATAGAGCTTCAGGTAGCAGACATCTGAACTATATAAATGACTTTCAATAATTTATTTAAATACTATAGATAATTATAATCTGTAATATCTTGCATATGAATTGAAGGTAGATGTGAAGTGACTAAGGAACCATAAATTACCTAAATTTACTTAATATCTCTTACAATTTTATATAAAAATGTATTTTATGTTTAATACATTCATGATGTTCAAAAAGTACAGAAAGCCCACTTACTTCCTGCCCTAGAGACAAAAATGTTCAGATGGTGAATTGCAGAAGTTCACATGGTGAAATTCCAGAGTTTATTTATGTAAATATAAGCAAATATATGTACATATAAACACATAGAAATCACCATTGTTTGTATGGGTAATGACATCTTTAGCTGGTAAGAATACAAAATTATAAAGCTTTCATTTGTCTTATTCAAGCAATATATTGCAGAAGATTTTTTTAGCTTGGTTTCACTATTTCGATCGGCAATTAAGTAATTGAATATTCATTAATGAAGAATTTGTAATATCCCAATTGCAAATTTTGAGTGGGTCATGCTGCACACATAGCAAACAAATGTGCTCCATTTCATTGTCTCAAACTTTTGAGGAAGTCTATGCAGCCTTTCTGAAGATAGCAGGTGCATTTTCTTCTCTTCTGAAATTTTCCTTTCCTTCCTGGCTTTACATATTGTTAACTTTCTATTTCTTTGAAAATCTGTGTACTCATTTTCAGTGCTCAGAGGATTGCAAATTAAAATATTATTGTTTTCTAACTGCACAAAGTTAGATACACTTCATCAAAATCATTATAAATAAGAATATTTATTTCTGAAAATATTGTTTTGTCTAAAATATTCATTGTACATACTGTTAATGTACTATAACCACTCAACTTTAATGATAGAAATAAACTTTTAGCATTCTGGAAATTAAAACAATGCATCTATATAGTAATAAAAGTATTATAATTCTAATTTTAGCTTTTTAGAAGGTGAAGAGCATTCTGGTTGCTAATTTTGAAGAAAAGAAATCATACTTCACTGGTATTTTCCCCAGACATTCATTTCTCTATGTTTACTAGAGATATGCTTCTCTGATGCTTTATGAAAGTTAGAGAAACTCTCAAGAATGTGTGTCTCCAATATCACAAAATGGAAGGAAGGAAGGAAGGAAGGAGGGAGGAAGGAGGAAGGGAAGGAAGGAGGAAGAAAGGAGGAAGGAAGGAGGGAGGAAGGAAGGAAGGAGGGAGGGTAGGAAGGAAGGAAGGAAGGAAGGAAGGAGGAAGAAAGGAAGGAAGGAAGGAAGGAAGGAGGAAGGAAGAGGAAGGAAGGGAGGAAGGAAGGAAGGAGGAAGGAAGGAGGAAGGAAGGAAGGAGGAAGGAAGGAAGGAGGGAGGAAGGAAGGAAGGAGGGAGGGAAGGAAGGAAGGAAGGACGGAGGGAGGGAGGGAGGGAGGGAGAAGATAGAGGAGGAGAGAAAGGAAGGGAGGGACAAAGGGAGGGAGGTCGGGGGAGTGTCATGCAAGCATACATAAACAGATACAGAAGATGTTGATGTTCATACATTTCAGGAAACTATCATTGATTTCAGGACATGATCATAACAGCTATCCACCTGCACAGCTATCTTGGGGAAATACTGGAAAAAGGCCTAATAACTATCAAAATAAGCTCACAATTTTGAATATAATTGTCACTAAACTGATTGAAGGCTTTGTGTAGAAAGAGCTTTCAAGGTTAGCTCTGATTTGCTATGTAAATAATTATCATAGGGTAGAAACTTTGTAAATTATTCTAAGTGGAAATAATATGTATACATGCCAAGATTGCATATATTATCTTAAACCGTGATGTGACCTTAGGAAATAAAAATAATTGAGTGGCCACACTAAACCAAAGGAAAAAAAGAGTGAATCAAAAAGCTAGCAAGATGGCTTAGTAGATGAAGGCACTTACTGCTAAGCCTAAAAACCTGAGTTTGATGCCTGGTACCTAAAGGTCCTAAAGGACGGAACCGACTCCTACAAGTTATCTCTTACCTTTCCACAGTGTGTATACACACACACATACACACACACACACACACACACACACACAAAATAAACACACATATTATATAAAATAACTATATATAAATAAAAGAGAAATTTTTTGTATTTTCCCTCATATCAATGCAACTCTGATTGCATGCTTTGGTATGGCTATCACAGTTTTGACTGTCTGAAGAAGAGACATAATGTGCTGGCCATGTAATGACGAGATCTGTGTGCCACCAACTGCACAGTGTGACCTTGGAGAGTGACCAAGTGTCTTTCCCTCTGACTGGGTGATGTTTACGGTCCAGTCCCACTTTCCCATGCTCTACCTCATCTAATCTTATATCTGAGGATTTGTTTGCTCTTCTCTCAGCACAGCACATAACTCCTTGCTTTCTGTAGCAGCCCTTACTTTTTTCTTGAAATGAGGTTACTAATTAGATTCTTCCTCTTCTGGAGATGGTCACAGGCTTCACTCTTCCTTCACACTGCTCCCCATCAAGAAAAGACCTCATTCCTAAAGTACCATATGGTCTACATCCAAAGAGAGATGTAATCAGAAAGAGGTTGAAGACATGAACTCCCTAGCCCAATGGCAATATGGAATAGAGAATAAAATTAAATCTCATGCCTCTTATGTTCATTGTAAGTAAATGGAACGCAATCAATGTTTGAGGACATTTGAACAGTGTGATTTGCAGTCAGGACATGCAGCATGGTAAGGTTATGTCACCAACTCTTCGCTTTATGTTCTGCATCTCCTTACTGCTTCTCATTATGTTAGTAGCTTCAACATACTTTTCTTCATCAGGTAGAATGAATTTTGTTTAGATAAGTTTTTTTTTTTTTTCCCCAAGAGTGAAATTCTTAACATGGGACAACCTGCCTGCCATGTGTTTGTAGAAGGTGTCAGGAGTTGCCTAAAGAGTACAATTACAGCTGAAACTGTGGCTTCACAAACCCATCTTCTTCCCTTGCACATGATCAGCCACGCATGTGATGCACAGCAGTTTGGTTAGAAGTTCACATGTAGTGATTCATGTCGGAACTGAGAAACTTTGAGTGTATTAAACTCTGGTAAGCCCAGTGTTGACAGGCATCTTGCCCAACCTTTGTCCCAGAGGGAGACATCCTAGAAAATCAACCAGTCTGCTCTTAGCTCCTGAGACATGCAGGAACACAAAATGCCCATGGGAAATTCTCTTAGAAAAATCAAAACCAATCACTGAGGAGATCCACTTTGCTATGAAAATCATCAGACATGTAATTCAATCTGTCCATTTTCCCCAGGAAGAAGCACAGAGGTAGCCCCATCAGACAAATCTGATTGTACCTAGAGTCTCATGTTTATCTTATTCCGATGGATATTCATGAATCTATTTCATCTAATCCTGAAACCAGTCTATGCAGAGCATTATATGATATGCGTAGGCAATGAAAGTAATAGTAATGGAAGGGATGCTGTTTGGCTCCTGGTGATGGAGCCACTGCATACATAGCATAGCATATTGGAAAAGTGTTATGAAGCCTTAAAATGGAGTTATTATTTTAAATTATGTGTATGTATCTGTGTGCATGTGGTTAAGTACACGTGACTATAGGTGCTCCCAGAAGCCAAAAAAGGGCATCAGATCTCCTAAAGCTGGAGTTACAGGTGGTTTGGTCACCTGATTTGAATGCTGGAGATGCACTTATTTCAGAGATAATTGATAAAGAAGTATAATCCATGATATAACTCAAGTATTTTCTCTTAGAAATAATCTTCTTATCTCCTGTATTAGAATTTTTAATATTGTACTACCTTACATAGTTTATATTTTTGCTTTCAACAAAATGAAGGGAAAAATGTTAAGGAAAATCAAACATCTTAGTAATTTAGCACACCAGGTATTACTAGCAGGGAGAGACTGAGGTTTGCACATTTTCAAGGCACGCTTTAATGCTTTTATTCCATCTAGTATCAGAAATCCTACCTTTTGCATCCGAAGTTGATTCGTTAGGAAACCACTATTTTAAGTCACATCATTGCCACATTCCATGTAGTCAGGAAGTGGGTTTGCAGAGGAGAGATTTATGTTGCATAAATATTATCAAAGCCAACAAGTACTAAGAGGATTTGTCCTTACCCTTGAGTATGCTTGGGAAAGCTCTTTGGGGCCGTAGCCCACACAGTTCCTACTCTCTTGCTTATTGCTAATGGAGCTGTTCGTTGACTTAGTTTTGGCTAAGCTCTGTGGATAAAAGGTTCTCAATTGTATGACTAGAAAAATTAATGGGATTTATAAAATTAAATGGGTCGTTAGAGCGCATTCCACTACAGATTCCTTTTGAAGAGTTCCATTTTCCATTATCTTTTGATCTGTTTATCAGACTTAGGCTTGAGTCCACTGAGATCCCGCTGTGATTATTTATCTCTTAGAAACGTATTACCTATCAACATTGTGCTTGGCCTTCCAAAGATTTCAGCTCTGCTCTTCACGTTTCCTTCCCATCACTTTTGCGGCGGCACTTTAAGGATAAAAGAAAGGCAGGAAAACTGGGAGCTGAGGGGCTGCCAATGCAGGTGCCTGACAGCTTCCATCTTCCTGCTTTGCTATTTCTCCAAAACAGAGGCCTGCTGGCCTGCTTTAGTTGACAGCAAGATAGAGTCCACAAATGTTAACTTTACACCTGAGCTTGCTTCATTTGACGGCCTTTCCTCCATTACTTTCTGTCGTATCACCTTGCTTTATTCTCTACACAAAATGTTCTCTCAAATTCTTCATTTACCAATTCCCTTTTCATTTGAATCAGAGGGAGATAAAGATAGATGCTACCCAACTTAGGTCCTATTTTTCCTTTGAACTTTTCCTGAGTCATCAATGAAATTTCAGTTTCTTCAACTGCTATATACTTCTATATTTTTTTCAGTTTATTAGACCCTTAGTACAAAATATTTACTGCTAGTTGCAACAGAGATATGGTAATAAAAATGAATATATACTGAGTTTGATTTATATTACACAGTACACAAAATTCTTTTTTACTTATCAAATGGACTAATAAGCATATATTAATTGTATAAAATAGTGATTTCATTGTGATTTTTTTCAAACATGCACACAATTATTTCATAGCTTTTTGGACCATCTTACCTTACTTTATGAGATATAAACTAAATATAATGTGCAAAAGTCAGTTTGTAACAAAAATAAATCATATTCTTTATCCAATTTTCCATGCTTATACTTACTATTAAGAAAATCAGAAATTGGGGGGAATTTGCTGATGGATTACTACTTTTTGTGAACCTGGCAACCTTCTGAACCTGTTTATTTTCTTAGCAACAGAATAAATTACTTCAGGGTTCTGTGAAGGAAAAGTTCCCAAAAAGAATGTCTGCACTTTGGACTGAACTTCCTGCAAGGGTGACCAACTGATGATCATCCCTCAGGAGACTGGAGAATCTGGAATGATGCAGGTCCAGAGTCTAATTACCATTTATCTCCAGCCATCTTTAGCCCCTTAAGCAGCCCCTCCTTACTCACCTCTGTTTCTGATCTAACATCCTGTGACTAATAGATAAAAATCTTTTAGAACATATTAACTTAGCAGACCACCAGGTCTTACCAATCTAAAAGCTAAGAATGTCATCAGATAACATCTGAGACCTATAGTAAGAACCCTCCTGCCTTGCTGGGACCCACCTACTGAATGTATCCACCAATGTATTTGAAAAGTGTCTTGATTTCCGACTTCCCTTATTGTTACTATAAAAAAATGTAAGACAGCTGTTAACCATGCTGGAACATGGACTTTGGGGTAACCTGAATCTGTGTTCCTGGGCCATGGTCACTCGTATTTGACTCCAGAATATACTATCTCTTATCCCATTTGGGATGAGAGTTATGCTTTTGCAACAATAGTTTATGGCAACCAGCGTGGGGCCCCAAGAATTTTTAGCTTTTCATCAGAGGAGTCACCTGGGTAGAGCAGGCACCCACCTGAATCCAATGAGTCCCGTCATCAGATGGTGTCTCTTCGGATGCATTGTGGTGAGTTCTTTCTGGGGCTCTTGGATGTCCCTTGGTTTGATCAAAGGTCCATTTGTTTATTTTGAGCTGGTTGTTTAAGAATCCTGTTTGTTAGATCCCTTTATTGTTTTTGGTTAGCTTTCGAAGTGGTTTTTTTTAGGTATCTATTTTGTTTGTTTGCTTCGAAAGTATTTTGGTTTAGACATTTGGTTTGGGTTTTGGTTGCTTTTAGGCAAACTTCTTAAAGCATGTTTGATTCTGACCATTTGTTAAAATTGCTAACAGCAATTTTTTTTTCTTTCTCTTTCTTTTTTTTTTTTTTCCCCTGAACACTCCTCCCATTTATATCTAATCTAAGAAATGGAGAAATGTTTTGAGAAAAACATATTTTGTATTTCAGCTGGTTTTAGGTTTGATTAGTATGTTCCTTTAACTTATAAATGTAGGAAAACGTAAAAATCCAATTTAAGGTAGTCTGTCAATTTTAAGGTACTTATTTGTTTAGATATTTGTTTGCTTGTGTGCTTTTAAAGTGCTTTAAAGTTCCTATTTTTGCCTGCTTCGGAAGCAATGTGTTTCTGATTGCTTGGCTTGTTTTAATATGGTGGCTTCTAGAACTCTGAAGGCATTTTGGTTTTAGTTTGTTGTCTGCGGTGGTTCTTTTGTTTTTGATGTTTTGATTTAGTTGGCCTTTGTCTCCAGACACTCCTCTAATACATAAATTTGCATTTTTTTTCCTTTGATTTCTCTTGGCTTTTTGCAACTTTGATGCCTTTAGTTTAGGCATAGAAAAGCCTGCAATTTATCAGAAGAAAATAAATAAATTAGCTAATAAAATGGAAAACAAGTTTTCCATAAAGGAGGAAGTGTTTGAATATACACTGCCACCTGAAATTATGGCTGGCTTTATGTATGATAATTATGAACTTTCAATTTGCAAATATTTGGAAAAATGGGGAGATCTAAAAGACAACTTGGCCCCTCAGTGGGAAATATTTAATGCTCCAAAATTGGGATTTTTTTTTTTTTGCACTTAACTAAAAATCTTAGGGAATAATATTTGAAACCATCACATGGGAAGTCTGTTTTAATTAAAAAGTAAGATGATAAAATTATAAACTGGTAATTTACAAAAAGAGCTCTAAGAAAAACAACATGAATAAAGGAAAATATTAAAATTAAAATTAATTTAAAATTTTTAGAGATTGAATCAGAACTATAGGTAAATTCTAAGACTAGTCTTATCTCTTCTTTATCTGACTTTACCTTCTGTCCTTATCTTCTGGCACAAAGCTTTATATATGCAAATAGGTTATGGCCTGTTTTAAGAACAATTACTTCCAGGAGCTTGGATATATTTCATTTTCTCTTTCCTTGAGCAACTTATTTGTCCTTAACTCTCCTGTCTAATCTACATTAAAGTTGTCTTTATTATACTATTATGGAAAACGGAAAGCTTTTGCAATGTGATAGTAATTAAGAACTTTGCAACTGGGAACCTCTGTAAGAGACAAGAGACTGGTATGGGGAAGGTGAGCAGGAGTCTCCCCACCCTCTCCCCTGTGGTTGCCCAGGATGGAAGTCTTTGTTTTCCAAAGTTTTCCTATAACTTTTGCAGTCATATGTTACCTTGCTTAATTATCACATGTACCTTTTAACTTAATTGTCACCTCTGTGCTGTTTTGCCTTTTGTTTGCATTTCCCCACACGAGTATAGAAGCCCTCCAAAACTTGAACAAGGGCTCTTGTTGGATTTGTGGGTCAGTCCCCCGGCCATCAAATTAAAACTTCCTCTCCTTACCTGACTTTGACTATTGTTCTCTGATTTTTCTGTAACATTTTTAGCTATTCTTATAATTCCCTTCAACAATTAAAGCCAGGTATGCTGCTTTGGCTTAAGTAGAGTTCTCTATGGCTTAGAACTCCTCAGGTTCCTAATGATGACCATGTGACAGCTATGTCTCAGTCAGTCCTGAAGTCTCTGGCACTCATGTGAGATCCATCTTGAAATGTTGGTGAGTTTGTCATGGGTCACGTGTATAATCTACCCTGTTAAGCACTTTGGATTCTTTTGCTTCTATTTCTCTGGTAAAAACAAACAAACAACAACAACAAAATCCCACTTAAAAATCTCATAGAGTCATTCACAGTCTGCTACCGGAGTCAGATACAACAGCCTCTGGGGAACATGAACACACTGATTCCCAAGAAGGCTTAAGCCAGTCTCTTGCCTCCAAGAGAACAGTGTGAGATAACTACAACATGTTATTCTTAACCTAAAGTCTTAATGCTTCCTTTACTGTCAGAGCTACAGCCTCTAATTTATATTATGCTAATAGCTTATACAAAGGAAACTCTACTGGCTTCACATATAAAGACATCCCTCCAGTAAAAGACATTAAACATTAGTCTTCTCCTTCAAACCCTGAAAAACTTAGAACTTGGGTTTATGACAAGATATTCTAATCTTTTAATCCTGCCACACCTCGCACCACACCTGAAGCATTCCTGAACCTGGTGGCCTGGGGCAGCTGAGTTCTTTAGAGTTCCTCTCTTTGGGCAGAGACTTTTAAACTGGATCTGATTGAGCATGCAATGCAACCTTACGAAAAAGTGAAATCCGCTTTCCCAAATTACTATAGCATTCTCCACATGATGTTTTTGAGGTATTGATAGGATTCTTAGATAAAGAGTTTTATTCACAGCAACCTTCAGTTATTTAGCTCTTAAAAAGAAAGAGAGATATTACCTTAAGTCTACATTGCAAATTTCACCCTTTCTTTGAGGCCACTAAGTCATTTTTTTGCATATTAAATACTAGAGATATAAGCTTTCTGCCTTCTCTCATTCATTGGTGTACCCAGGTTTCATGAAATTGTGTTATGTGTATGATAATTGTATTCATGTGTGGTTTGTATCAACATTGTTTTTTTCTAAAAACTGTGGCCCCTTTGGGCTTTTTTCCTGCCTCTTTATTTTTATTTTGCACAAGAATTTTTATTTTTATTATTATTATTTTTTACATGCAAGATTAAAATGCACATGTACAGATTTATAAATGAATTTTACTAATGAATTAAAAGGACCAATAAATACATACTACATTATAAACTTGAGTACTGCAAACATCTATAAAAAAAAAAACCTATTAATATCTTTGGGTCTATTAAGTGTTCCACAAAATCTTTAAATGCTAATTGTTTATACAAAATGGCATTCATTACAATTATAAGATAAATATTTCAGTAAGCTATAAAATCTAATGTTATATACATAGATTTTTGATAGGATTTCCGTCCCCAACAGATTCTAAATATATAGATATAGATAATTTCAATGTGTAATAGTCAGAGGTAGAAATCATTCCTCTTTCAAAACTATTTCTTAATATGAAACTACTAAAAGTAAGATTTTATTAAAGCTAGATTACATGTAAAGCAAATGGATATATATATGTGTGTGTTTTCTAAAGATCTTTTAAGTTTCCTTTTCATAATAAAAATTACAAGAGATACATTCTCAGCAAAAATTAATTACAAGATCTTGTTAGCTAAAAATCTTTTATATATGACTGCAAGTGAATGCACACTCTATATGAATTTATGTTTAAATATATATTTTTTCCTTGGCATCAAATTGGCTTATAAATAAGCACTCATGTAAACTGATGTTGTTAAATTAGCCCAACTTCTTTTGTCTCACATTAAAACTAAAATTTTAAGGGAACAGGTTCGAAGTTCAACAGACTTGTTAGCATGGCCAATTGTCCAGTATGCCAACTGAGGATATTACGTGAATGTGACCACTTTGGCAAAGCAAGTAGAAGTGATTAATGGTCCTACATATTTTAATCTAGCTTTTAATATGAGTTTTTAAGTTTAAATGTTTAAGACAAGCTATACTAAAGTCTGCTCAAGATCTTATCTCCTTGGTTTTTGTCTCAATTCGGGTTCTATAGCATGCTCTCCTAATATGCTAAACTTTTCTTCCAAGGCTTATGAAAGATCACTTATCTCTGCTTTAGATGTATATCGTATGTATATTATATATTTATGAATATAAGCATTTTAGGACTTTTGAATAGGTCCTGCTTCTTTAAAGTCAATCGACAAGACTGACAAGGTACATATCTTTGCCAAGTGTATATAAAACAGTTAGAAACATTTAAAAAGAAAATTGGTCATTTAAAAATCCCTGCTTTGGGGCTGGCGAGATGGCTCAGCAGTTAAGAGCACTCACTGCTCTTGCAGAGGACCCAGGTTCAATTCCCAGCATCCACATGGTGGCTACGAACCATCCTTCCAAAGTCCTTCTCTGATGTCCATGGCATTGCACGACACAACCAACAAGTTTGACAAGGTTTATATCTTTTCCAAGTATATGTAAAAACAGTTCTAAACATTTAAAAAGAAAATTGGTCATTTAAAAATACCTGCTTCAAATTTACAACATCTTAAAGTTTATAACTAATCTTAGTGTGTTACATTATAATAATATATTTGAGATAATTGCTACTCTCTGTTTTAAATTTAAAGTATAGTATAAATACTTGTTAAATAATTAATATAATTATTATAGTTATAAACAAATGGCAACAAATAAATAAGTCAAATGGAAAAATGTTATCATCTGGGTACCTCAAACCCCAAGGGGAAGCCAAATTTTTTACAACAACAACAAAAAATTTCAAAGTGTCTGTTACCATGACTTATCTTTAACAAATAATTAGTTTAAATTGGTGAAGAAGAAAAAAGAACTATTAATATTTTTTACCTGTCTTTATTACTATTAGATATTTAAGAAGCACATATATGTTTCTTATATTTTGGATATAG
>NW_008355468.1:1261211-1261790 GCF_000622305.1 Nannospalax galili | reverse complement strand
TTAGTACTAGTTATAACAACAACAAAGTTTTCTTAAATGTTAATTTGCTTAGAAAAACAAGGACTTTTAAATATGATTACTAAATTCAAAATTAGTTGCAGAATATTCCTTAAAGGATAAAGAAACTCAGAAGATTTCATCAACTGAAAAAAAAAGAAACATTACATCAAACACTCCATTCAACTGGAGAGTAAAGACTGTATCCAGATACTTCTAACCTACTCCTGTACGACAAAATTCAAGAAGATGAACTTTAAGAGTCTTATGTACCAACTTTATTTAAAGGACTCATTCATGTGGACTTGAGAGATACTGGATGGGACTCATCTTCAATTAACTGACAATCAAGTACCTCCAAGTAACTGAACATTTCTCTCAACTTTTTGTTCCTTAAACTTGTTTATACTTAGCTATTTTTAATGGTTTCTACTATCTAATAAATCACTTAAAATAGTTCTAAATAATTTTAAAAAATGCTAAATTTGGTTTAAATTAAGTCATAAATGCTTACCCAGAACTCCTTCCTTACTCAACTAGTTTTCATGTTTAAAGAATTTAAGTGTTTTTACTCTTTGTAAA
>NW_008355468.1:1258566-1261061 GCF_000622305.1 Nannospalax galili | reverse complement strand
CAACCAGTTAGACTAAAAGCGCCCTAAAATGTACTCCAATGTTTAACACATAACTACAACCTTATTTTCTCTAGATATAAATACCCAAAGATTTGGGTTAATTCTTCTTATTCAAATTATATAAGACATCACTCTAATAACAGCATATTCGTGATATTTTATAGTTTAAGTACTAATGTTCTTTGATTAAATAAGCATCTAAGTTGTCCTATATAGCACAATTATCTGGGATCAAAACAATTAGGCAATATCTAAATTTTACTAAGGAAATGGATAATTTCCATTTCTAATCATTAAAGGTAGTTGGTTGAGCCTTTAAGGCCTATAAAATTCTGATTTCCTAACAGGTTTAATCTCTTGTTTCTATTAATGTTATTAATATTTGTTAGGTAAATTAAGACATTCTTGTTAGAAGAAAGTTTGAAGAATACTGTATTGTTTTGTAATTTCTTCTTCTTTTCATTTATTTATTTACTTAACTGATGGTGGCATGATGCCCATTTAATACAGAATACAATAGATGAAGTCATTATCCACATATAAGAACTACTAGAGTCAGAGCTAGCTACTCTATGAGGTTATAGCTATAAGTCTAACTTATCCACTCAAACCTCAAACATTAGAAAACAATAGATTTGTTTACATGTTCCAAATATAAACAAAATAGTTCATAGAGTACAGGTAATTGTAAATACATGGGGACACATAGTCAATCTCATTATTTTAATATTTGTTGCCTTAATCTGTTATATTTGCTCCATTAGGCCAAGCAATACTCTTGGTTACTTTAAGTATAGTCATTCTATGACATGTCACATACAAATGTTAAGTCAGATACAGAGGACAAAAGAAAAGATCTGGATCATGCTGGCTGATAGTTTTGATATGATCCAGGCGTTTCTTTCTTATTGGCTCTACCATCTAGCTATTCCTCTCTCCAGAAGACTGCTATCCCGCCTACAACTGAGCCTCAACAACACCAGATTCTAGGAATAAGCCTTCCTAAGATGACCTGTGAATAAATAATATGTGGCCCTTGAATGCACAAAATGTGATGCTTGGCCAACAGGGGGAACTGTGAAAGAAAGTTCCCAAAAAGAACTGCACCATGGGCTGACTTTCCTGCAAGGCTGACCAACCGATGATCACTCAGGAGACTGTGGAGAGACTGGAATATTGCAGGTCCAGAGTCTAATTATCATTTATCTCGGGCCATCTTTAGCCCCCTAAACAGCCACTCCTTACTCATCTCTGTTTCTGATCTAACTTCCTGTGACTAACAGATAAAAACCTTTCAGAATGTATTAACAGGAGACCACCAGGTCTCACCAATCCAAAAGCTAAGAATATCATCAGATAACATCTGAGACCTATAGTAAGAACCCTCCCACTTTGCTGTGACCTACCTACTGAATGTATCCACCAATGTATTTGATTTATGACTTTTAAAAATTCGGTTATTATAAAAACGTAATGTAACTGTTACCACCCAAGTGAATAAAAGTCCCCAGAAAAAAAAACCCTTCAGTCTTCAAACTGGACTTTCTCCGCAAGGCTGATCAACTGATTAGAACTTCAATAAATGTGGAGTTTGGAATGTTGCAGGTCCAGAGTTTAATTACCATTTATCTCTGGCCATCTTTAGCCCTCTAAACAGCCACTCCTTGTCCACCTCTGTTTCCAATCTAACATCCTGTGACTAACAGATCAAAACCCTTTTAGAATGTACTATCCTAGCAGACCACCTGGTCTCACCAATCAAAAGGCTAAGAATGTCATCAGATAGCATCTGAGACTGATAGTAAAAACAAACCTTGCTTTGCTATGACTGCCTGCTGAATGTATCCTCCAATGTTTCTGAAGAGTGTCTTGGTTTAGGACTTGTCTTTGTTCTGTTACTATAAAAATATAAGGTAACTGTTACCACGCTGGAACATGGAATTTGGGGTAAACTGAATCTGTGTTCCCAGGCCATGGTCACTCATATTGACTCCAGAAAACTCTTATCCCCTTTGAGGTGAGCGTTATGGTTTTGCATTGAAAACAAGGCACAGTAAAATTTGCACAGACATAAAACGTGGGGGTTTTGCTGTAGATAATACACCAGTAACTGCCTTAATTTCAGATTAGACAATTTTAAGAACCAATTTCTTTGTTTTTGAACCAGATCAGCTTATTCTTAGGCAATAACGCTTTGATGAGATTTCCCATAATGGTTTTGGTTGAAGGGTACTGTGTGGTCCTTGATTGAAGAATTCACTCATAATTGCTTCTGCGGACCTGAAACAGTGGGAAAATCAAAACACAGTAACTTTTGCTGAGACTGTTAGAAACACAGGAGCTTCCATTGGCTGCTTCTCCTCATGGTGCAACCTTTGGATGCTTACCCTAGAGTTACAAAGCTGTTTCTGAAAACTGAGTTTCTGGGCATGTGACCATTGAGGTTTTTCCACATATTGCTAAATTGCCTCCAAGAGAGGCTTTGCTGTGTTCGC
>NW_008355468.1:1221318-1258514 GCF_000622305.1 Nannospalax galili | reverse complement strand
CTAGCTGCTCTTGCAGAGGATCTGGGTTCAGGTTTGGTTCCCAGCATCTACCTGGCAGCATAACAGTCTAACTTCAGTTCCAGGGAATGTGACACCCTCTTCTGGCCTCCACAGACATTGCATGCATGGGTACACCAGTATAAATGCAGGCAAAAAAAACACTCATACACATAAAAAAAAAAAAAAAAAAAAAAAAAAAAAGCCCTCCAAAATTAAGTAGTTTCCCGAAAAAGTATAGCAAGGAAAGAATAAATAATAAAAGTGTCTGAAAATTTAATATGTACAGCATGTTTCTAACATGTAATTTAAGATTTCCAGGCAGTACTGGCACTTGTTGTTAAGTAGCATATTGTCTAATCAGTCATAAGTTAAATGATGTATACTATTGGAGATCATCGCTCAGAATTACAGCTTCATGGCCTACTGGTTTAACAAGCGTTACTTAATGAAATGTGAGCCACATATTTTTTTCTCTGCCTGCATGCTGGAAATAAATATATCTTTATGAAATTGTAAATTATCAAATACTAGATGAAAAGTTTTAAGGTAGCCATGTGCAGAAGTTATGCCAGCTACAATTGAACAAGACTGAGAAAACGTGCCACCATCAACAAGAAAGATGAGACAGATAACACTAAAGTCATGTTTTCCTCTTGTTGAGAAAAATAACTGCCAGCTGTCTGCCATTCGGATAAACTACCATTGAGAGAAATGGGAAAACAAAAAACATGGTAGAAATTATCCCCAAGATTTTCTCCGAGGGACAATCACAACTGTATGATTCAAAAAGGAAAATAAACAAACATGGAAAGTCCAATAAAATAACCGTTATCAACAAAGACAATGACATCCATGCATAAAAAATGACATATAACTAAACTGCAAATGAGCAAACAGTTAAGTGGGTAAAAGGAAGTGGAAGTGAAATGACAGAGATAGTGTTTTGTGGGAGGACAAGTATGGTACTTAAACTACTGTAAAGGCCAGATAACAGTGGAAAAGGATGTGGTTAAGAAATATATTGCCTTTTCAAATAGTTGTGCTAAAGTATATACATAAATATTAAAATCATATAAGTACAGTGTATCATTCCCAAGTCAATGAAAAGACAAGGAAGGTTACAGTCATAGTGAAGGAAATGTAGGAATTTGGAAGAAAGCTCAATTTGATTCCCGGGACCAATGTAAAAGTCAGGCACAGTTGCGCACCTATAACCTCAGCACTGGGTGAGATGTGAGAGGGAGACAGAGATATCCCTGGAGGTTTCTGGCTAGTCAATCTAGCTCAATACAATCTTTAAGTTTAGGGAGAGAAATTTTCTCAAAAAAGAAGACAGAGAGTGATTGGGAAAGACACCTGATTTTGGACTAATATACTATACACACAGACACACAGACACACATACACACATACACCCAATGATGGAGAGTAAATAGAGAATGATAAAAATAACCATTGACAACGAATGCTTGAACTGCAGCAAACATGTAGTTAGTGTGTTAGTAATCAACACAGCAAAGCAATCTCTCCCAGAAAAGAACCATATACAGGGTTTAACACCAGGCGTATGTATATCACACACACACACACACACACACACACACACACACACACACATTTCTTTTGAAACAAAACAATGTGCAGGGGTTAAAATAAAAATATGTACTAGGTAGTTAGAGATGAGAACAATATCAGACATAATGAACACAGCAACCTCATTATACATAATGAAGAGTTCACCAGAAAGACAGTATTTGTGAGGATTTGTATCTAGCTTTTCACACACATTCATCTTTTGATACTTAATACAACCAGGTAGGAGAGTGCACTGCATGCTTGAGGATACTGGGAAGACTGAAGGCTTCTGGGCCCTAGATGCAGCCATGGATGAAGACAGATGTGCATCAGTGCCCTGGGTTAGTGCAGAGCAGAAGGGAAGCTACAAAGATTACAATAGAAGGCTTTCACCTCACCTCTGAGAGAGCTCAGATTACATCCAAGTATATGAGGAAATATTTAACAATATCTAATCAGAACCTAGGGCACAAATAGGGTCTCAAATATACCTAATAGCTGAAAAAGTACAGAGCTACTTCTCAGCACTCACATTATCTTTAAGCAGATATGATTGTCAAAACCTTTACAGAGAGTTCTTAATACTCATACACACATATACACACATGCATACATAACTTAAACACATTGCACACATATAACACATATGCATACAGATCTATACACATACACATACATGTGAATGAAAAGTCAAGAACTTTTTATATCAGACATGAAAGCAAGACCATATTTGAACATTGTTTTAGTTTCTTTTTAAAGATGAAACACTGACCAAAAGCAAGTTGGGGAGGAAAAGTTTTATTTGACTTACACCTCTCAGTCCATCATCAAGGAAAGCCAAGGCAGGAACTCAGAGCAGGAACCTGGAGCACAGACCACGGAGGAGTGCTGCTCCTCGGGGACCAGTACGTAGCTGCTCTCTTACTCAGCACAGGAACACCTGCCCAGGGGTCGCACTACCCACAGTGGACTGCACCCTCCCTCATCACTGAACAATCAAGAACATGCCTCACAGATATGCCCAGAAGACCAATCCAATAGAAAGAATTCCCCAGCTGAGGTTCTCTCTTCCCAGGTGTAGTGGGTTGACAATTAAAGCTATCCAGCTCAGACATCTATTCATATAATTTCCTCCATCAACTAATTAAGAGATTTAAAATTGCACGGTCTTCTCTGGGGCTTTAGTAAACCATTTTTATTGTAATATTCAGTGCTCCAATGAGAAAATTGAGAGTTTGTGGATAGATTACTTATTTAAGTAGTATTATCAAGCAGTGTCAGTAAAGATCACACTTAACAGGAAGCATTAAAATATTCACTGGATGTCAGAGAACCAAAATGATACCACAGGTTTTCTTCTTGAGATCCTATGAACATAAGAATTTTATACGTGATGAAATTTGGAAAGAAGAAATAAAATTGTGGAACTGGTATCATTATCTTTATAAAGCATATAAAATATCACAACATTTTAGAGAGGGCATTTTTATAGAAAAATTCATAGAGCTATAGTATATTATAAATAGAGTCCAGACCTTGATCTAATAGCATGGCCTATGAAAAACTATCAGAGGTCATTAGAGAAATAATTGATTTTATAGTGGAGGAAGATATAGCCCAAGATTAACCTGGAGAGCCAGGAAAAGTGCTTGGTGCCCAGAAGCATGGAGGCACCTTGGTGGATGAGCACATGCAGAGCAGCTAACCTGAAAGAGCAGCCAAGTGTGGAGCAATACATGCAAACAAATGCATATCTCATATGCCAGCCACCATTTCCCTACTATGATATATAAAACAAGTCAGCCTTATAATCACCCCCCCCCGCATCGATCCCTGAGCCTTGGGATGCAGGAATTGGATATTAGCCTCTAATTCTTTGCACACTGGCCAGATGTGAATCTCTGCCAATCAACATCTGCTGCTTAAGGAATCTTCTTTGGTAAGAGTTGAGAGATGCATTAATCTACAGGCATAACCATGTCAGTAATAATATATCTATTAATTAATATATCTATTTAGCAGGATAATAATATCAGGCTCTCCTTTATGCCCTGTGACCTGTGTCTAAGCTCAGGTTCATAGACCTGACATCAATGTCATGTATGTAAAGAAGTTGTAAGAAGCCCCAACTCTACCCAGGGAGCTATTGGGAATAGATGACTTCTGGACGGGCGTAGCCTGAGTTCTCTTAGGGTCCCTTGCTCCTGGTGCTATTAGACAAACCATATAACACATCTTTATCTGAATTTTTCATAGTTTATATTTTTTGGGGGGAGGGGAGAAACTTACAAAGAAACCAATACGTGACACCTGGCACCCAGCTCTGCGCAGCTTAGCCTGCAGGTCCAGATTGCTTCGGCACCCAGCCCACAGTCTCCATTACCTTTTGCCCAGGCCTGGTGGGTCTTCGTTCTCCCTCCAGGTCGGTAAATGCCCACTCTCACATCCAGGCGGGCGAGACACGGAGCTGCCCACTTTCCAAGATGACCCCACGCTCCTCCCTCCACAGCTAACTCTCCACAGCTCCCTCTCCATAGCTAAGTCTCTGAAGCCAATTCTCCACAGCAGGCCCAGGCCCTCAGAGGAATAAGTGCCCTCGGGACACAGAGAGGGAGTCAGTTTTACTTAAGGGTCTGACTATTAGATTAACCAGGCCTCACTGTATGAACTCACACTGCTGGACATTTGAAGACACAAATTTGACTCTATAGATCTTAATAAGAGAGTACATGAAATTGAGTGAGGGGCATTACAGGAGGTACAAATTGGGAGGGTATCTAAATATAATAAAAATATATAGTATGACATTTGGTTTTGCAAATATTCAATTTAAAAAACAAGTGAGCCTATTGTGGTACAAAAATTGTTTGAATAAATAGAAAAATATGAAGAAAGACACACAAATACACACACACAGAGAGAGAGAGAGAGAGAGAGAGAGAGAGAGAGAGAGAATACCCCCACACAGAATAATTGCAAATATTTTTTACAGATAGTCACTCTATTTCTAGGAAAGTAAGACTGATTTTCTCCTCCTTGAGTAGTGGATATATATAGTAATTTACTTCCAAATAGCAGGTATTGGAAAAGGTGAAAAATAGCTTTCCAATGAGTCGACTATACCCTGCCTCAGCCTTGTGCATAGGGCTGTCATCACCAGAAATCAATCATGTTGATAGCTAGCTTCATTGCCAATAGTTGACAAATCACAAAACAGCATTTTATCTCTGTGTTCTTGTCCTATAAAACCTATAACTCCAGGTAATCATAAGAAAAAAAGATGATGGAGCTCAATTGAGGAACATTCTAAAAAATAACTCACCAATTCTCAAAAGCTTTCATCAGAATCAGAAAGAATGAGAGAAACTGTCTTGAACCAATAGAAGCAATGGAGACTTGAGAGCTGGATATAAAATAGCAGGTGGATTGGCATTGCAGGTCTTTTGAATTAGGGAACCCAGTAAGACCAGTATTAAATGGAAGTTGGTTGATTGTAGTGCAGCAAAGGTTACCAGGGCCTGCCAAGAGAGGGAGACAGAGAGTTGACACTTAAAGGGTATAAAGTTTCATTCACGCAAGATTATTTTTCAGGGACTTTCTGTTTGACATTGTTCCTCTATTTAACAGTATTTTTGTACTTGAAAATGTCTTAAGATGGTATATTATGTATTAACAGTTCCTATAAAAAAATAAAGCAAATGATGAAAAGGACACAGGAAACTTTGGTGTTGATAATTGATTTCTTTTTCCATTTCCATATGTGTGCACATATGTGTGTGTGCATGTCTGCATGTGGGGGGGGCAAGATTATGGGAGTATGCATGCGGAGGACAGATAATGTGAGGAATCATTCCTGATTTCCCTTCCAGTTGACTCACTGAGGCAGAGTCTCTCAAGCAAACCCAGAGCCTGAAGGCATGGCTAGTCTTGCTAGCCAGCTTGCTCTGAAGATTCCTTGTCAGGGGCTTCCCAGGCTGGAAGGCAGTCACCATTTCCTCCCAGAATTTTGTGGCTCCTGGTAATCAGAACTCTGGTCCTCATGCTTTTGCAGCAAGTGCTTAAACTTCGGAGTTATCTGTCCAGCCTCCGGTTTGGATAATTCATTACCCTCATGGTAGCACTAGTTTTCGGGTCTATACATCTGTCCAGCCCCTCAATTAATATCCAACTCGTCATATAATAAATAGGTAAAGATTTATATAACAAAAGTACATTAATAAAGCTGTTTGCTTAATAAAGAGGGATAGGGATGTAGCTCTGCTGGAAAAATGCTTGTCTAGCATTCATGAAGGTCTGTGTATCCAGTCCCCAGTCCCCAGTCCCACATAAAACTGGACATGATGAAGCATGTTTACAATCTGAGCACTTGGGCATGAGGATCAGAAATTCATGGTCATCCTTAGCTACAGAGGAAGGTCCAGGCTAGCTTGAGCTAGAGAGTCTCAAATAAAAATATTAAATAAATAATAAATAAATAAATAACAGAGGGATCACATATTAAGTGTTTTTAATCATAATTTCAAAAGGCATGCATTTTTAAAAAATGAAAGTATTTTCCAAAGGATCCATCTGAACTTTGTTATAGTTGCACTCTCAATGGATGGTGAGGGTCACACAGAGAGAAAACCAAAAGGAAATGCAGTAGAAAACAGGGTACGCAGAAGCAAAGATTGAATGGCCTATAGATTGCATTAGAATGAAAAGGGCTGGCTTGAAGTGAGAAGGGGGGAAGAAATAACTTTAGAAGGTTAGCCTTAGGGAAGAGATAGGGATGTTCATGACATCAGCGGCTTGTCTCCCTAGGAGATTCCTTTAGAACTTGGAAGTTCATAGGAGAAAAGCAGAAATAACACTTTTCGTCCATTCCATAAAAGAGAAGAAAATAGGGAGATTTTTTAAATCCAATATAACTTTTAGAGTTTACAATTTATAACAACAGGATGAAGCAGGGGAACCAGCACAGAATGCTTGCGATTGTACCTGCAGCCTAGGTACACATAAATCTTCAGACCAGATGGTCTATAGTCAGGAATTTTGAAGGCATTTAAGGCTGGCATCAATAAGTTTAAACAGCCATTGAGAATAATCACTCTGCAAGGACCAACTGAGCCTGGAGAGTGGGTTGGTGACTTCCATACATAAGCAAGGTCTCATTCTAAACCCTACAGTTAGCAAGAGCTAAGTTTACATGCATATTGGAATTCAGGAACTATTTTAAAAAATCGCTGGTGTCACTCGTATTTAAACAAATACACTTTGGAAAATTACATGTACCTATGTGTGTGCTTCATGCCTGCATGCCTGCAGAGGCCAGGGAAGGGAGTCAGATCCCCCTGGAGCTGGTAATACAGGCAGTTGGGTGCTATGCAATGTAATCCCTGGAAATCAAACTCATGTTTTCGGCAAGAGCAGCAAACACTCTTAGCCTTAACCAACCTTTACCACTGAGCCATCTCACCAGCTCCAACAAATATTGTTAAGACAAGAAATAGTGTGTCTGTGAAAATCGCTATTTATTTAAATAGAACCCATAGGGAAAAAGGCATTTAGTTTTGAAATTATAATATTCTGGGCTGGAGAGATGGCTCAGTGGTTAAGAACACTGGTTGTTCTTGCAGAAGACCCAGGATCGAATCCCAGCACCCACATGGCAGCTAACAACTGTCCGTAACTCCAGTTCTAAGGGATCTGATGGCCTCTTCTGTCCTCCGTGGGCATTGCATGACACGGGTGCACTTACCTTCATGCAGGTAATACACTCATACACATAAAATGTAATAAAGGAAATACTTTAAAAATTATAATATTCTTATTTAATTTCTTTTTAAGTTTGAAAGGAGGAAGGGCACTGCTATTCAGCTCTTTGTAGGTCAGTTCTGTTTTCTGCCCTTAGCATATTTATTTTCTCTTGCTATGACCTCTCTTAAATCCACCATCTCAGATTGTATTTCAGATCCTGCAAAGTTGACTTCAGCCCTTTATATCTTTGGCCATCTCCTCCTGCTTCACATTTCTGGGTCTTCTGAAGAATTTGTGCTAAATTTGAATCCATTCATTTTGTGTGTCTGTGTATGTGTGTAGGCAAGTTCATGTCAGAGCGCACATGTGCCATCAGAGTACAACTTATAGGGGTCTCTTCTATGCTTCTACCATGTGGGATCTGGGGATCAATCTTCAGTCATCAGGCCTGGGGGCAAGTGCCTTTACACCCACCCCTTCTGGCCTGCCCTCCTGTGTTCTTTTGCTTGTTACAACTCTTCTGGGATTTTATGTTTTTACTCAGCAATAGAAAGTGTGGACAGACCAGAAATGAACACAGCTTGTCCTCTAGCTTCTATCTCAGCCGAATTCGAAGTGGACACACAAACCCTCCTGTCCAGCATCTCAGTGTTGACAACTCTTTAGTTTGTTTTCTCTGTAATTAACCAGGTCCCATCCCATTTCCCACTTCATGGTTTTCTGCCACTATCAACTATGGGGCACAAGATTAAAAAGCAATAGTAAGAAATATAAAGCCCATTGTGAGCTAACCTGGGTTATTCCCACTCTTGCCCAGGCTTTTTTGCTCTGTGTTGATATGAATTTATCCCAGCAACAGGCACATAAATTCTTTCTATTGTGACCTCTTTTTCAGACTAATTATTTTCTATGACTCTACTTCTCAACACAGCTTTAAAAGTATAGGAAAGGGAAGGAAAAGTGATGAGCCCCAAATGAAACCTATAGCTTAGTAGTTTAGTAACCCGTTCACAGCAGCAATGTCGGACTCCTGCTTTTGATAACTGTTTATGTATTTTATTAGGGATGCTGAGTGCAAGATTCGGGAGCACTCTGTTTTACAGTTGTTTATGTATCTGTTTTTTCTCTAAGTACAAATAAATAAATAAATGGGAAGGGAAGTGTGTGGAGTATTCCAGTATACCTCCCAATACAGCATCAATTTTACAGGAGAGCAGCTGATTGATACTATACACTGTACCAGACTCAGTGTGAAAGCAGACAGCAATTTGAAACACTTTTTTCTAGTATTTTTCCCAAAGAGTTTTATTATAGACAGAAAGCCCTGTTTTCTATCATGCAACTCAAATATGTAGTTTGCTTATTTCTCTTGTAATGTCTTTCTTTTACTTACTCTTTATTTATAAAGATTTATTTTAAAATGTGCCTGTGTCTGTGTGAGTGTATGCCACATAAGTGTAGGGCCCCCAGAGTTCAGAAGATCCCTTGAAGTCAGAGTCACAGGTGGTTGTGAACTGCCTGGTGTGGGTGCCAGGAACCAACTGCAGATCTTCTGCAAGAGCAGTATGTGCTCCTAACCGCTAAGCCACCTCTCCAGCCCTTTTATTATCACTCTTATTATAAATAAAAGGTTTTCAAAAATCCTAACCATAGGTGTGCATCAATAAAAATTTAAGGTTTTAAACTAATCTTTATCCTTTATTTTGTCTTTCTGAATTTGAGGTATTTGTTTTTTATATTCTTATTTTTTTTTATCGTCATGGTTTGTTTGCAGACTAAGAAAGGTTGCAACAGAGTCTATAAGTAGATGCCCTTTTAAACCAAAAGTGTCCTAAATCTGGTGGATATTCTTTATGCCCCTTTTTAGTAAGCCTTTTTGTGTTTCCCCAGAAATCATTAAGCTTGTTTCTGTGAGCAAGTAAATTGTGTTTGACCAGCTGTTCTATTGTACTCATTTCCAGAAGAATTGGATTTTCTTCTGAACTCTGAACTCACAATAGCTAAACTTGGCACAATGTGTTTTCTTATCTTTACCCCAAAAGACCAAAAATACTGAGTTATTTAATATAATGTGATTCTGACTATTGCCTCAAAATGAAATGGAGGCTACAGTAACCACCGCAGTGGATTTTCCAGGGTGTTCCATCTGTATGTCTTGTACAGTGAAAAAACTTTCCTAATGCTGAAATATTATTTGCAATTTATTCTTCGTTATTGGATCAATACTAATATATGTGGAGATTTTTTTTCCAGGCTTCAATGCTTAGAATCCTTTCAGCAGTTTATAATGAAATGACTACCTGTGATTTATGATTTGTAATTAAGGGCTGAAAAAAAGTTATTCCTGCAATATGTTGCAAGATTCATTGTGTCTATTATGAATTCAGTGGAGTTCTTTGAGTCTGTTTATCATGTAGCAAAATGTCTAACCATGATTCCACTGGGTTGTGTGTATGCAATGTATGCATGTGTGCATGTATGTACATAGAGTGTACAGCTGCCTTTGCCTGTACAAGAATGTGTGAAGCCAGAGGTCAATGTCTGGTGTCCTATTCTATCACTCTCCACCTGATTTTTTATTTTATTTTAAGACAGTGTCTTCCTGTAGCCCCAGCTGGCCTAGACTTTGCTATGTAGACCAGGTTGGCCTCTGCAGTGTTTATTATTGCATCAACATCATAAACACCTGAAATAATTGACTCTTAAACTAAGTTTTTCGGTATGGGCCTGAACTTGGAGGACAGGTAGAACCATGTCTCCCAGAACTGTGACTATGATGGATTTCTCTTGTCCCCTCAACCTGTGCAGAAGACGTGGTCTGTGACTTCACCCTCTGCAGATGAAACTGTTTCTGGAGCCCTTTTTCTATCACTGTGTCCCTCTCACCCTCCAGAAGGGTCAAACCCATAATTTATCCTTCCCAATCTCCACTTCTTCCTATGGAGATGGGTGGGTGCCTTGCTGTCAGAGCTTTGATATGCTTATTCATGCAAGCATATCCCCATATCCAGTATTTTTTTTCGTGGCATACCAAACTAAGGTTCCCAAGAGACAGTCCTGTATTCAGACCCAGGAGCACATGGTTTTTCTGGGATTAATTAAAAGTTGTTAGTTCAGATTATGTCCCTTGATAAAAGTCATTCCCACAGTCCTCAATCTCACAGAGATCCTCCTGCCTCTTCCTCCCGAACATTAGGATAATGCTATGGAGGCATGTGCCACCATACCGAGCTGCACCTTAAACTTGTTTGAGATAAGGTTTCTCACTGAACTTAAAACACCATTTTGGCTAGAGTTGCTGATCAGTGAGCCCCCAGGATCTACCAGACTCTTCCCTGCCCCCATCTTTGGGGTTACAGATGCATGCTACTGCTTAGCTTTCTACTTGAGTGTTCGGGATTTGACTTAGGTCTACTGCTGTGCAGCAAGCAATTTGCGCACTGAGCCATTTTCCAGGTCCTAGCATATTTCACTAAATAAAATTAATAGGGCTAGTGAAATTGTTCAGTGGGTAAGGGATTTGCCCCCAAGCCTGATAAGCTCAGTTAGCCCAATGGAACTCACATGGTAGAAGGAGAAAACCAACTCCTAAAGTTGTTTTCTGATCTCCATACACATTCTGTGGCAGTAAATATTTAAAAAAGTAATAAATATAATTTAAAAAATTAAAATAAAATGATACGAATTTAAATAAGTGAAATTTGACCTGATGAGGCCCAATTTTCTATGGTATTTTTTTACCTTTCTTGGGCAGCATTTCATTCAAAATCATTTTCTCAAAGATATTTGTGTTACAAATGGGCTTAGTGGCTACACGCACCAAGGGCAGCTTTGTGGCTGAGCAGAGTAGTAAGGATAATGTCTTCCTACTGTACAGTTGAAGAGTTTGTCAGCAGCCCATACTAATACTGGAATGTTCCTGAACCGCAGTGGTTCTTTGGGTGTGACACAAAACCCCTGTGTGCCCAGAATCTTCCGGGAAGACTTCCACTATGGAATGTAAGGGTCCTTAGAACAAGTGCCATTATAAAATGTCTGGTCCTATGGAATATAAGGTACAGTGTCTCTCATGCATAAGTTTTGTGTCTTCTGTCCACATGACAAATATGTATGACAGGTCATATGCTAGGATCTGGAAAGATTGTTCAGTGGGCAAAGTATGTGCCACATAGCAATGGACCTAATCAGATCCCCAACAGCTATGTAGAAAGCTAAGTGTGGTATCATGTGCCTGTAACCCCAGTGCTGCTGGCAGGACAGAGACAGGTGGATCCTGGGGCTCTGTGGCCAGCAAGTCTAGCCAAAATGTAAGTTTCAGGTTCAGTGAGAGATTCTATCTCAAACAAATTTAAGGCGCAGTTGGGTATGGTGACACAGGTGTTCAGTCATTATGACAGTGGTAGGTTGCTTGATTAGTCTTCAGACAGAGCCAACTCACATTTTTGACAAGGTTCCTGACAAAACCTTGGAGAACATTAGAACTCTGTCAGTAAAGGGAGAGAACAGGGCAAGGAAGGGTCATTAGCATACCAAGGTGTGAGAAAGCAAGAGAAAAGTCCCTGCCTCCTGAGTGACTGGAAAGAAGGGAGAAAGTGTTGTAGAAACAGTAGGGACTTAAAAGGGCCTGGAACTTGAGGGAAATCAAGTCCAGGAAGTCACAGTCTTCAAGACAGTCACACTATGGAGGGAGGGAGTGGTACTGGGGACTGAGAGCCCAGAACATTCTATGGAATCGGATGTTTCTGAAATTGTCAGAATGGGAGAAGTAGCAACTTTGAGACAGATCACAGCAAGAGTAGGTGGCACAAAAGTCCCAACTGAGCTCAAAGAATATACATCTGTAGACTTTTAGAGACATGCGGTCACAGTACTCACCCTAGCAGAATGGAGTTGCTGTGAAGGAGAAAAAAGCTCATTTTAGACTTTTACTTTCTTAATAAGGGACAAGAATATTACTGGTTACTTAATATCCTGGGACACCTTAACATTTCCTGTCTGTCCTAGGATCTCATTAATTATAAATTCATATATGTGACTGACTATTGAGATGGTGAAGGGAGATCTTACCTCTTTAATTCTAAAATTAAACCACATAACAGCATACACGTTCTAATGTCTTCTATACCTTGATGTGCTCCTTGCACATCCAACCAGCTGTATCACACACTACATCCACCTCCTCCTGAGTAATTAAATATTACAGAGCCTTAGGCATGAAATTAGTGCTAATTTGAATGAATATATCAGTTCCTTTTTAAAAAAATTACTTTTATGGTTATTTATGTGAACCTGCATGCTTTTGTGTATTTATGCCACATATATACATGTGTCCTCAGAGACCAAGTGAGGATTTTGAGTACCCTGGATATGGAGTCACAGACAATTGTGAGCTGCCAGATATGGGTGCTAGGAATTCAACTCTGGCCCTCTGCCAGAGTTAAGAAGGTACTGAGCCAGGGCTCAGTGGTTAAGAGCACTGGCTGCTTTCACAGAGGACTTAAGTTGGGTTCTCAACACCCATATAGCAGCTAGCAACATCCATAGCTCCCAGTCCCAAGGGATTCGACTCCCTCTTCTGGCCTCTGTGAACATAGCAGTCACAAAGTGCACTTAAATACTCTCAGGCAAAGCCCTCATACATAAATAAATAAATAAATAAATAAATAAATAAATAAATAAACAAACAATAGCTAATAAATAAAACAATCCACTGAACTATCTTTCTAGACCCTTTTATCTTTGAGGTCTAGCCTGACCATTTCACCAAGAAATAGTGAGTGACAGGGAGTTCCAATAACGTGTTCAGAAAGCGCATGTCTGGGGATTCTTAATGACAATCGATCCTGACAAGACATGAGCTTTTAAGGCTGATCATGGTAGTTTAGCTTATAGAAATAAAGCAGATATTCTCTGTCCTTTTCTTGGGATCTGATGGTTTTAATCATAACATTTGGCAGATCACTACCTATATCCATTTCCTCTTATCTAAATCCTGTCATTTTTGGGTGGTCATGAGGACACACATTTCTAAACTTCTAAAAAATGTCAAACTATTTTTCCATTTCTGTTGAGCCGCCACAGGCATATTCTCTCACAGTTTGAGTGAAACCACTGAGTAGTGAAATGGTGCTGCATTTCTTGCAAGTTAGGAGAATAAAAATTACTGTGAAATCAACCTTTGACAACCTTTCAGACAGTAGCTTTGTAGGGAACTTAGCATGCAGATTTATCTCAAATGCCTTAATAATTATTCCTTTCCTTTCCTTTGATCTCAATGTGCTAAATGGTAGTCAAGTACTTTATTCATTCCTTACTCCTGAGCCTTTGTCACAAATTTGTAGATTCTAAATATTGTCACAAAATGGGCTGGAGAGATGGCTTAGAGGTAAAGAGCACTGACTGTTGTTGCAGAGGACCCAGGTTCTAATCCCAGCACCCACATGATAGCTAACAACCATCTGTAACTCCAGTTCCAGGAGAATCTGATGTCCTCTTCTGACCACTGTACGCATTGAACTACATGGGTGCACTTGCATACATGCAGGCAATACATTCATACATATAAAAATTAAAAAAGGAAAAACAAATATTGTCCCAAAACGTAAATAAAAGTTTTCAAATTCACATATAAACCATAAAAGTATGAATGTTGACCCTACTAGTTTTCCTGATTGCAAAACACCTAACATTTCTCATTTAATAAGTAACAATTAAGTATAATTTATTGGTTGCTATAAAGATTACACAAATCTAATTAATTAGGTTACATTTTAATAAATAGTTTATGTTTAAGAATTTAGAGAGAAATCATATTGTTCCAAGGACAGAGGAAGAGCCTTGGGACTTTTTTCAATTCTCTCTTGTTACTAGCTTATGGCACAGATTTTCTTCTGGGTCTACAAAGCTCCTTGGAAAAATCCTGGATGAGTTACCTGGAAAGAAAATTGTCTCTTCCTCTTTAATTCAAATTCTGATTTTTTTTCTTTAGAAAAGGATACTTTTCCCTAGCTCAAGCTCCTGTGCACACATATGTTCCTGATAAAGAAAAAGAGTCTTGCACATCCATACAAAAGAATGCTGGTTGCTCTAAGCCACCCCTGGCATCACATGCAACAACAAAAACAAAAAATCTGAGGCAGAAGGAAGCGGCATTTTAACATTGCAGAGCTTATGTTCAGTTATACTACACTGATCATGGAACAGTGGTACCCAAAGGAATTTTATGTGGTGATGGGAAAGAACCATGCAGTTATTACAGAGAATGAAATTAGTATTTGATCTAATTAATTTAAATTCAAATAGACATGTGGCCAGGGCAAGCAGTATTGGGCAGCACACCTACAGAGCTGTGTAGCCATGGATAGGAGTTCTCAGTTTGGCACAGCAGCAACTGGTCAGTGAAGATGTGGAGAATTCTAAGGGAATGCACAGAGAGTTCAAAACCTCAGAAGGAGGGACACAGGGCCCTCCTCTTCTGTCTCATATTTTTTTCCTGTAATTTTATGTTATCTATAATTTCTCATTTTCTATAGAAATGAAGCAGAAATATGGTAAAAGTGATTCATTAGCACGTCTCTGAAAGAGGAGAGCTAACTAAAGGCTGCATTGGAAGACACTGAGTCACTAAGGGTGATAGGGATTTCTGGAAGTTGGAGTGTGGAGCAATTAATCAATTTTTAAATAGAAAGCATGTTTCTTTTTTTGTGTGTTTCTCCATTTATTTTGTAATAATTTGGGGAGACAATATATTAAAATTTGGATATGTAACTAAAACAATATATTATTTTCATCTGAATTTTAAAAATATTTTTATTAAGTTTTTATGTATTTCATATAATAGACCAGGAAAGCTTCTTCATACAACAGAGATGCACACAGACTGCCAAAACTAGCTTAAGTTTTAGCGAACAAGAGACTGTAGAGTATGTGTCCCTAGATATTACTCCTATATTAAACTTCACCCACACGTGGCTGATTCAAAGACCATTGCAGAAGACAGGCCAGAAAGATTGTAAGAGCCAGGGTTGGTGGGTGAACATAGGAAACAGAGGCTTTTAAGCCACTGAGAACTTGCTCATATGAACTTGCAACTATGGTGACAGCATATACAAAACCCATGCAGACTCAACCAGACAAAAACCCAGCACAGAATGAGTGAAATGGGCAGCAGGCCCCAACCTTAGCTAAGAAACTATTGCCCCACCCTGCATCCCTGTTCAGCATGGAAGAAGCCAGAGCAGTCTGAGTCCCTATTCCCTATTGGCAATTTGGGTAACCTCATCAGAGGATGGTATGATAAGAATAGGAGGTAGGAATTTGCTAGGCAGTTGGGGTAAAAAGACCCCAAAGAAATGTAGCCAGTTTCTTGGCTAAAGGTCAAAATGTCCTTGGGCCTCTTACCAACATGCTCTGTTCCAAAGGCCCAAAATGTTGAAAGTATTTGGGAGTTTGTATCTAATTCTTAAAATACTTTAGGGTTGCCTCTTCAGAGGGGGGAATGTTAGAGTCGCCAAAGTCCCATAAAAATAAATAAATCAAAGAAGAAGAAAGAGTACATGAAGTTATCAGAAAAAAGTGATGGGGAGATATGGGAGGAGTTAGCGGGGAGGGAGTGGGCATGGATTTGATCAAATTACTTATATGCATGTATGAATTCTAAATAAATTATTTATTTAAAAAAACATTATTTTTAAAAAATTCAAAATCTGTTTTATATTAGTTAAGAAATGTGTTTCAAGACAGATAAAATAGAAACTTTCAGAGTGTTTCAAATGACCTAACTACTGAACTGCTCTTTAATTCATTCATGCTGAATCGGGTTTGGTGGTGTGCAATTGTCAAGCCAGTTCTCCAGAACTGAAACAAAGCTGTGAGCTGCAGGTCAGCCTGGGATACACAGCCAGACTGCCTCAAAACATAAGTAGCTAAAGTCATAAAAACGGCATGGTACGGGCACAAAAATAGATATGTAGATCAATGGAACGTGATAGAAGACCCAAACATGAGTTCACGTAATTCCAGCCACCTTATATTCGACAAAGGTGCTAAGAATAGCATCGTCAACAAATGGTGCTGGCAAAACTGGATCTCCACCTGCAGAAAATGAGTTGACCCATATCTTTCACCCTGCACAAAAGGCAACTGCAAATGGATCAAAGACTTCAATATAAAACCTGAAACTTGGAAAATGCTAGAAGAAAACATAGGCAGTACCCTCCAAGATACAGATAGAGGAAAGAACTTTCTAAATCAGACACCAGCTGCTCAGGCACTAAAGTCAAAGTAAGTGAGACCTCATTAAATTACACAGTTTCTGTACAGAAAAAAAGAAGAAAAAAAAAGCTAAGGAAGGGGGATATATACAAAGAAGCCCAAAAAGAAAGAAATAAGAAGATAAACGACCCAATAAAAAGATGTGAGTTCAAGGCCAGCCTGTTCCACATAGTGAGTTCCAGGACAGCTGGGGCTACAGGGAGACCCTGTCTCAAAAAGACCAACAAACAAAACAAAACAAACAAAAGGGCAATAGACCTAAACAGAAAGTTCTCCAGCAAAGAAATAAAAATGGCTAAGAAGCATCTTAAAAAGTACTCAGAGAAATGCAAATCAAAACCACTTTAAGATTTCATCTTATCCCAGTCAGATTGGCCAAGATCAAGAGAATGGAAGACTCCAAATGCTGGAGAGAATGTGGAGAAAGAGGAACCCTCATTCACTGCTGGTGGGAATGCAATCTCGTGCAACCACTATGGAAAGCAGTGTGGAGAACCCTCAAAAAACTAAAAATGAACCTACGATATGATCCAATGATACCACTCCTTGGCACCTCCATGTTTGTTGCTGCTCTGTTCACAACAGCTAAGAAATGAAAACAACCTAAGTGTTCCTCAACTGATGAATGCTTAATGAAAATGTGGTACATCCATTCAATAGAGTTCTATTCAGCAGTAAGAAAAGATGAAATTATGAAATTCGCAGGTAAATGGATGGAGCTAGAAGTGTTATACTAAGTGAAGTAACACAAGTGCAGAAAAGCAAGCGATGTATATTTTCCCTCATCTGTGGACTGTAGCACCAATCCCTTATAGGTGAGTATATAAATTCTGAAGCAACACCAGGAGTCAGGTAAAGGCAAAGGATACATGGAGGTAAAGGAAAAGAAACAACCTGAAAGGGAGCTAGTAGGGAACAGATGTGACCTGAGGGAGATGGAAAAAGTGGGAGTAATCGGCAGGGAGGAGAGGAGGGAGGGATATGCAAGGGACCATGCTGTGGGGAGTGAGGGAAGTCAGGAATGGAAAGATGGCAGGAGTCTGGAGGTATTGGGGGGAGGGTGGGAATAATGGGGGCACTGTGACTAGGAAGGGAGGGAGAAAGGAGGCCAGATGGGAGAAAAAAGAGTAGAGATGTGTGAATCTTGGGGGACCAGCAAACCTAGAGGGAAAAGTGATGCCCTAGAAACCCTATGAGAAATGCACATAGAGTGTCTGAGCATTAAGCATCTGTCTACCTGGGAACTGCTTGGTAGGGAACACAGTGTCAAATGAAAGAGACCTCCCTTAGAGTGACAAACACACCATACAGCACAACACTCATCAAAGAAGCCTTTTTTTTTTTTTTTTTTTTTTTTTTTTGCAGTAGATGGAGGCTACTGCAGAGGTGCACACCTGGTCAGGCATAGAGAACATGGACCTGGGGGATGCCCAGTACTAGTTGGCACATCTGCAGTCGAATCTCTACAACCAAGGCTCATGGAATTTAATGGAATAAGGGGTAGAGAGAAGGCTAATGCACCCCTCAACTCTCACCAGTGAGGCTTCCATGTACATCAGAGTGTGATACACACAGAAGGCCACAATTGGCCAAGTTTTGGAGAATTAGAGGCTGTAGACTGTCGGGTGGGACTCCTATATGAAACCTCATCCACCCACAGCTCAGGGACCATTACAGAAGAGGAGGCAGGAAGAATGTAAGAACCAGGGCGGGTTCATGAACATAAGAAGGTGGAGGCTTCCAGGCCTCTGGAGGTTTACTTATGTAAGCTTGTGGCCATCGAGCACCAGATTCATGTCAGCTCGATTAAACAAGGGCCCAAAGGGGAGGTGAGAAATAGGTGGCAGGCCGGCCCTAGATTGAGAACTATTTGAGACTGGTTGCTGCTGGGTGAGGGAGAGTATGACTTACATACAACCACTGGATGTGCTGACTAGACTCCAGTGGACGGATTTACACTGAAGGACTTTTGGGTACAAATACCTGAATGAATAGGACTCAGCATGTATGGCAGAGTGTGTTTGGTTTGGTGGGGCGATAGGAGGAGGCATGGATGGGGGAGGGGGTCTAGATTTGAGTGGGAAATGTATGAAAATTTGAAAGCTCAGTTAAAAAAACTACAAAAAGAATCATAAGTAGAAACAACAAAAGCTCTTATAAAGCAATCTTAATGCTATGCAAATGGAGATGGAGTTGAACTTTCAGCGTTTGGAATTTAAGCATATGAGAATATTTTCTTCATGATCACAGAAGGTCTCTGAGAATCAACATTGAGTAAATGTGTCTGGGTACATTTTATTCCATTTTATTTATTCTTTATGTGGAAGAATCAAAGTATACATGTGGACTCTACGTGTGAGGTGAGAAGGTACCACTTTTATTTCCCTTTTCTATGTTATTAGTTCTTATATCTTATTACCTTCCAGCTTCTACCCTAACACAGAGAATTTAGTAACTAGAAGTCTGTACCCTGAAATTGTTGATGGACTCCAGAAAACTGGCATCCTTTGCACCCGAAGGGTCAATGTTGGTTTTAAATGTTTGATTTAAATTAATGTTGTTTATCTGCTCAGAGGTAGGATTATATGATTACTGGGGATTTGTTCTACTCTGCTGAATTCAAAAGCCATGGGTTTTAATTCCCTCCCCTACAGAGATAACTGCAACAAAGATAATAACAAAAGTATTAAAGAGGATTCTGGTCATGATGGAGACTGACGTCATGCTCACTTGCGCTTTTACCTACTGTTAAGACAGCTATTTATCAGAATGGATTTAGTCAGTCTGCTGTTTTCCTTCTGGGTGTAGAAGCTGCCTTAGAACTTATTGACTCACAGAAGGTCAGGCAAAGTGCCAGAAGATGGAAGGGAAGAAAGAGAAGGAAAGGATCTCATGGGAATCTCTAAAGACACAAGATGAAGGCAGCCGGCTCAGTAAATCCTGAAGTATATCTGATTCTCATTATGGCTTTTAGACGAAGTTGTCTTTTGAAAATATGATCAGATAGAGATTTTTGCCTATAACTGAGCAGTTAGTTCTCTACTGAAAACATATCCTTGTTTGGACTTGAATCCAAATTTCCCTATAATTCTCTAAGTCCTTTAAAATTGAATGAATTTTTGTAGCTTTCTCCAAATACATTCTGTCTATACAGCAGTTAGCGCAAAGACTCCATTTTTTTCCAGAGGAATTTTAAGCAAGAATGTGCTGAAGAGCACAGGGTAGACATTCTTGATTTCAAAACTACCTGATTGGCTAGGAAGTGGCAGGTGTGCTTAATGTTGATGCCAAGTGTTCACACAGACACAGAGGTGTAAGCAGGAAGTTTCCTTTCATCTTCAGTGACATCCTCTGCTTTTACATACACAGGTGAGCAGAGCATTCAACAACTAAAATTTTCTGTTTGGCATTCAAATTTAGGTACACTGAGAAGGAACACGTTGCAGTTCATTTATCTTTAGTTAAGTAAGTAACTATGGTAAATGTGTCAATCATGCATGGTTATATACCCCATGTAACTGAAGCTTTCCCTTATACCAAAAAAAAAAAACAAAAAACTTTAGTTCCATTAATTCTTTTCACTTTTAAATTTAGTGTTATATAACATGCTGAGTTAAAATCCCACAGTATTCCTCTTGAAAAGATAAATATCATATGAGTGAACTGTTCAATGAGAGAGTTTGTCCACAAAAAGTATATGCAGTTAGTTATGGAAAATTTACCCCCATCTGTTAAGAACCTGATGCTAATTGCACAGCGCCTTGAAGAATATGTCCACTAGTCATTTATTATGTATGTCACAGTTCTGAGTCAGAAAGGAATTCCACGTTGGATGCAAAGCTCAGTAAGCCATGTCAGGATGACAAGACATAGAATACATGAAACTGTGTCTGGCCTGGATTCCTTAAAGGACAAAAGTGAAATTACCACCAAAGCTGCAGCTCAACGAGATGATAGCGGCTGTGCTAGATTCAATCTCATTGCTGAAATTAGGGACAGGACTGGAGTCTGTTGGCTCTCAGCAAATGCTATATTCTTGAAAACACATTTTCTCTTTTCCTTTGCTTTTCTAACTGGGCAGGTTATTTCTTCTTTCTCTTATAGTCTTTTTTCCCATTTATTATGCAGTTTCAAGCACTGAACATATTTAACAAACCCATCACAACATCAATCATATAAAGCATGCAGGCAGGTGATTTCTTTTCTTTTTCTTTCTTTTTTTGTACGTTATTGTAAAGTTTACCATTGATTTCATCTATGGATGTAGTAAAGAAAAAATTAAAGTGCAGACTGACCTTGTAGTTGGGAACATGGATTTTGGAGACAAGCTAACTTCAACATAACAACTTTGCCATTTTCCTTTTGACATTATATGAGTTACTGCGCATCATAATGCCACAATTTTCTCTTCTGTGAAGTGGCAAGCAATACTAAAACCTGTATGGATTCCCATGAAAAAAAGTCCAATAAAAATTAAACTAAATTAAGCGCCGTTCATTGTTAAGAAACAGACTAATATTAAGTGTGAGTTTACAGATTGATTATCTGACTTTCCAAGCTCTCTGTAATGAAAGACTTAAAAGCTCTACTCAGTTATCATTTTTCTCACTGCTTTGGACAAAAAGTGATAAGAAAGGATGTGAATGAGAGTCAGGAGCCTCAGGCATCTTGCCATGGTTATGCTGTCAGACCCCAGCTAGCACCTCTGCTCTCTCCACCAGGCACATTTAACTCCCTAGTAGATGCACTTCT
Source organism: Nannospalax galili (assembly GCF_000622305.1). NCBI lineage: Eukaryota > Metazoa > Chordata > Mammalia > Rodentia > Spalacidae > Nannospalax > Nannospalax galili. Next base: position 1,237,175 of record NW_008355468.1, on the reverse strand, counting down.
CAAGATTAAAAGTCTCCTTATTGCTGATAACAGGCACAGGAAGTAATTGAGTCACTAACAGGGACATTTGAACAGCCAGCATAGGATGACATGGACCCACCACGACGGTGCTGTTGAGTGCCTACTGCTACCGCATTGCTCTTAGTTTGCAGAAAGACTTAGAACCCTTCTTGAGGGTAATGAAATTTATAATAGCATAGTTCATTACACCTAAGCAGACTGGGGAGTAAAATTTTCCACATTTTCTTTAATTACAAAAAGCTCAGAGTAGTGAGGACCCAGCCTGAGGGCAAAATATGAGTGCTATGAGGTGCTGCTCCACATTTCAAAAGCTAAATATTGTGGAACTGATGAAAACAGACAATTAAAAATAAAACATAAAATCCCAAATTAAAAATAAATATTTTATTTTATTTTTAATGTGTATTGCTTCCATGTGTGTAAGTGCACCCATGTCCTGCAACGTCCCCGGAGGTCAGAAGTAGTTGTCTGATCCCCTGGAGCTGGGGTTACAGACAGTTGTTAGTAGCCATGTGGGTGCTGGGGCTCAAAGCCGGGTCCTCTGCAAGAGCAGCCAGTGTTCTCAACCTCAGAGCATCTCTCCAGCCCCAAATCACAAATTTTTGAGACTATCTGAGATGTTATTTTATGTGACAGGGAGATGATTGTTAAAAAGAAAAAGAAAAAAACATACTTAGAGCTGGAAAGATGGCTCAGTGAACAGTTAGATCTGGGGATTCTCTTAGAAACATGCCCAGTAGCACACGTCTGTAATTTCTTTGTATCTAATGGCAAATGGAAGACAGAAACAAGAGATTTCCCAATATTCTATACATAGAAAAAAACACAGGAATTTTAAAAAGTAAATTGGAAATGGGCAGCAGGTTTAATCTTAGCCAAGGAGTTATAGACAACTTGATGGGTGAGGGGAGCTGATCTTGTTTAAGGAGATCTAGGTAGACTGACTAGACTCCAGTGGGTGAACGTGCATCAAGTGACATTTGGGTACATAAGCTTGACTCCATAGACCTTAACGTACATGACAGAATGCATGAAGTTTTATATGTGGGGGAAGTTACGTGGGGTGGCAGATGGAGGGAGAAAATCTAAATGTGATTAAGGCTTTTTGTGTAAAATGCACAAAAGTTAATAAAAATACATATAAAAACACTAAATTGTCAAAAAATAGTGTAAAGTTTTAAAAACTGTTTTCAAAACCATAAGGTTATAGGCAATCTACTTCCTTGTTGTTTGGGACAAATGTTAGAAGCATATCTCAGGAGAGAAACTGGTTACTGCATATTAACACTTCATATTTTAACTAACAATTTACACTAGTAACTATTCCATTGAAACATGTTTAAGAACTTGGAAAAATTATGTATGAAAAGAAACACTATGAGAATGAAATCAAAACACAGTATTTTCTTTACATAAAGAATAATGATTTATAGGAAAGGTTAAGAAAATGTCGTCAGTATGTTAAATGGGAGAAAGGCTGAGCACTCAGGGACTCAGCAGTTAAGAGCACTGGCTACTCTTGCAGAGGACCCAAGTTCAATTGCCAGCACCCACATGGTGGCTAACAACTGTGAATAGCTCCAGTTCCAGGGGACTCCTTGCCCTCTTCTGACCATCACATAAAAAATTATTTTTTAAAAAGAATATAAACTTAATCCTTATTTTAGCCCAATTCTGATGTTATTAAAAAAATACTGATGGACAGGGACCAGAGAGATGGCTCAGTGGTTAAGAGCACTGGTTGCTTTTGCAGAGGTCCTAGGTTCAGTTGGCAGCACCCACATGGTAACTAACAGTCATCTGTATCTCCAGTTCCAGAGGATCCAGTGCCCTCCTCTGCCCTCCACAAACACTGTACATAGATAGTGCGTTTACATACATGGAGACAAGACACTCATACACATACAATAAAAAGAAAGAAAAAAAATACTTATCAACAAAACAATCCAGGGAGCATGTGTGTCAAAGTAAGAGCAGTCACTCTGTAAAAACCTTACTTCTGCCTTGAGTCCCTGCACCAATAATTTATTACTTTTAAAATGCTGTATGTATGTGTCATGTGGTAGTGCAGTGCACATTAATTGTGTAATTTTTGAAGCATAAAGACATTTAATAAAGAAAACTGTGTGCCATCTTATCTTTAATCTGAGTACCTTTTAGTTAAATTCCATCATTTCTGTGATAACATACTGTTTTCCATATGCCTTTGTCTTAACACCTAATATCGCTTCAGGCAGAAAACGAGCTATCAGATTTGGTTTGGCAAATAAGTGAAGTTCACAGTCATATGCAAAACTCTAGGGAAGACTGGAAGCAGACGTTTAGCCTAACTAGACATTTTTCATTGAATTAGTATTCAGGAGAATCTGGACTACTGGGAAGAGTTTTTCTAAGCAATGATTAAAATTCCAAAGTTGACTTGAATATGTGGCCCTGATCCTTCACTCCGTATAGACTTCTCCAACTGGGCTAATTCAGTGCTTCGTGGGCAATACAGAAATTTCACCATCATCCCTAACTTGTTTCGCAGCACTATAACAACACTTTTGATAATATGTTGTGTTAGTTTTAGTTTTCATTTTGTTTTTCTTCTTCAAACACTTTTGAAATTAGCCTTCACTTCCATTATCTAAACAAAACAAAAAATGAAAACAATTTAAACGTTTTAAAATCAAAGTAAATGTGAATGACATGCGTACACATAATAAAATATCCTAGGCAAGGCATAATTGAATCTGATTACAGTTCATGCCCATGAAACATAAGAGAATATGAAGTATAGCATCTAAATAAAGTCCATTTGTCAATTCAGAATGACTCTGTAAACTTCAAACCAAGGGTGAAAGGCAGTAAATTACTCAGCATTAATAACTTCAGGATTAGGAAACCCAGATGCACAGCATACACTTAAAAACTCAAATGCATTGATTAGCTTGACCTTGACAATAGTTATAATGCCTTGAACATAGCACACAGCCTCCTCTGGAGGTGGAGAAACTAAAATACTAAAATGTTAAGTAGTGACTCTAAAATGTCACAATCTGAAGGACTGGAGAGGTGGCTCAGTGGTTAAGTTAATTTCTGTTCTTCCAGAAGACCAAAGGTCAGTTCCCAGCACCCATGTCAGGCAGTTCTCAACTACCTGTAATTCCAAATCTAGGGGATTTGACATCCTCTTTTGACCTCTGACAGTACCCACACATACCTCCACACACAGAAAGACAGAGAGAGACACAGAGACACACACAGAGAAAGATGCACATAAGAAATTTAAAGAAATCTAAAATTTCACAATCTAAATTAGGCCTTGTATTGTTTAGATGAGATTTCTTTCTTTTCTTTCTTTTTTTTTTTTTGAGACATTTTTCTCATGTAGCCTAGGCTGAACTTGAACTAACTATGTAGCTAACATTTACTTGAACTTGTGATCTTTCTTCCTCCACCTCTGGGAATGCTGAGATCACAGATGTGATCTGTCATGTTGGACACATAATTGCATAAGCAGACATTTGTCCTTGGACTCAGCTATTGATGCTGTGATCATATGTACACCTGATACCACTCCATATACTGAAATGACAACATAGTGTACAACTTGCAGATGGACAAATCTTATTATTCCTGTTATGTTGTTCTTTTTGGTGGGTTGGTTTTGGTCTTTTGACACTGGAACTCACTAGGTAGCCCTGGCCTGGCTGGTCTGGAACTCGCCTGCTTCTGACGTCCCAGTTCTGGGAGTAAAGAAATGGCCCATCATTCCTTGCCTTTACTGAGACCTTATAACAGGTATTTCTCAAAGCCAATTGATCCTTATTTTAAGTTCTAACCAATCTAAAACCCTTTAGCTTTTGACTAGGATTTTGACACTGCATGGTTTCTAAAGCTCATTTCTTCTGCTGACTGAGGGTCTGGGTAGCACAGTGGTCTCTGGCACTTCTCTCTTCCTAAGTTTTATATCATTGTTTCTCTTTGAACTATCCATGTCTCTCTGAGCTGTCCCTGTCATTCCATCATATTAGTCAAGATTTATATTTTTTTTTAAATTTTCATACATTTTCATTTGAATGTGCATGTGTAGACACATATATGTCACTGTGTATGTGTGGAACTCAGAGGATGACTTGCATGAGTTGGGTCTTCCCTTCTACCGTGTGAGTCCCAAATATCCCACTCAGGTCTCTAGACTTAGCAGCTGCTGCCCGTTCCTGCTAATCCATCACACAATCCTGAGACTTGCAATCTTCAGACTAAAATACTTCTAGACCTGCTAAAGTGTCTAATATTGTTTGAGTTACTTTTTCCAATAACTTATAAAAGTATTATCTAAGAAAATATTCAGAATTTCTTGTTCTAGTCATGCTACTCTTCTGAATGAAACCACAGCTGTTGAATTAGTCTATAATCTCGTTTCTGTAAACACTATTCTGGCATTCCAGGCCTGCCTTTCGTTTCCAACATAAACTGCAAAGAGCAATGACACAGGTTTCACTATCCTGTATCAAAATCAAACAGACTTTCCCTCCCTCCACAGGCATACTTTTGAACTTTTCTAGATGATTTCTTTTAGTCACAAGATTATGCTCATTTTTAAACTTTTCTTTAGAGTTTACCGTCATTGGTTAGATTCTTTGGTATTGAGAAAAGCAAATTGTTTGTACATTATCCTTCTTTTTAAAAAAATTATGTCTTGTTTTCCAGTGATGGTATGGCATTATTGCAGATTTGTCCTGTAAGTGACCAAGGGATCTGGAGACTGATAAGGTTTCACAGAAAAAAAAGATTCTTTATCAATGTAGATACTTTACTCTGAGTAGGAAGGGACCTTCAGTGAGTCTCTCTGAAGGTGTCTACATTCAGAAAGCAGAATATTCAACGTGTGCTTTTTACTCTGATGTAACATAGACAGGCTTCCAGACTGCATTATGAGTCTTTAATCTCAAAATCAATAGCTCAACTGTTGATGATTTGATAACAGCTAGAATCATAAGGAAAAACGATACTGTCCCACATTATTATCGGAAATCACATGTAGCACAGTAAATAGGACTTCCACTTTATTCATTAGGCTACAACACAATACACCTCACAAATACGTTATTAGGTGTTGTAGCTTGAATGTGAGATGTCCTCTGTGGGCTCACATGATTTGACACTTGGTCCCCAGCTGGTGACACTGCTTTAAAAGATTGTGGAAACTTTAGGAGCTGGAGCATTGCTGGAAAATGTGGGTCACTGATGGTAGGACTTGAGGTTAGATGGCTTGACCTGCCTTCCTATCCATCTTCTGTTTCCTAACTGCAGACACAAAGGGAAGGGGATGAGCCACTTCATGTACCTGCTGTCATGTTTTCCCTTGAACCATTACAAAAAGCTCTTCCTTCTTCAAGCAATAAGAAAAGTAACTAAAAGTTAATGAGTGTTTCTAGTATAGTACCCACACATGAGGCAATCATATCTTTTTACATTCGATAGTGTATTTCCATGAGGAGAGATCATGAAATTATCTAAACTATTTATTTCTTATTGCACGTTTTTCTCTATGTATATTTTAAATCTATATAAGTCAATTCAGCAAATAATTAGCGTTCTATATGCAGAGAGATACACATAGTGGACACTCCCAGGTGCCTTGTGCTTGCTGTGCATCTGCCGCTCTGTTCTGCCCACAGCTTACACTGGCAGTGAGGAAAAATGAAAGGAAGTCCAGAAGTACGCTCACCCCCCACCTTCAGGAGACCCTCAGTTGTGCTAGTGAGGAGGCCAGGCCCCTTATTTGTAGTTGAAAGTAACTCAGCATACTTTATGCAATCACCTCTATACCCGGCTAACGCTGAGACACTTCCTAAAATCACTCGAATAATTGTCTTTTTTTTAACCTCACTATTGAACTGTGTCCACCAGTTTGTCCTGTGAATGGAACCTTCAATAAGCTACTTGTACGCATGATTGGTTTGCATCTGGAAGACTGACCAAATGTGAATTTGACTGTCGATAGCCAAGTTTGAAACATGCTATGGAGAATTGGGAAACTGAGAGTCCATTAGAAATGTGTATTCTCATGTGCACAGCCCACATTTGATAGATAAAATTTCTAGGAGGTTCTATCTAAACCATTTGTGATTTTAAAAGATCTGACCATAGCTTTTGTAGATGCTAAACTTTAAGTCCCACTTGTCAGGGCCCAAATCTCTGTGAGCCTAAAACTCTTTCACATGGGAATTTTCTTCTCTTCTCTACGTGTCTTCTCAGCATTCCTAGATCCTCCTTTCTTTCTTTCATCACAAATCTTGAAATTATTACACAGTCAAAATCGCATGTATCATGTCCAGCATGATGTTTTGAAATGTGATGGTAAAATCCAGCTAATTAATATATTCTGGACCTCACATCGTTACAGGTGTGGTTGATGTTGTTCAGTGTGGAAAACATGGCTATGAATGCCTGTAACCCCAGCATTAGTGACAGAGACAAGTGGTTTCTGAGAGGTCACTGGCTTGCCATCCTAGCTGATGGTGAACTTTCTTTCTTTAAAAGATCCTATCTCAAAACAGTAATGAAGAAAGCATTAGAGAAAGGCATCCAGGTCCTGCTCTGGCCTCCACATGCACACTCACAGGCAGGCTGAACCTGCATACTCACATACGTGTACCACACACACACACACACACACACACATATGCACACGCACACACACACACACACACACACGAGGAGTAGAAAGAAATACAAACCACATGCTAACATCTATTACCAAAAGAAATAAAATTACAAGAATTTTACAGTCTTTACATTTCCATCTATGTCAATACTGGGTAACGATCCCAGGGTCATACACATGCCCTACCATGGAGCTCCACACCAAGAGACTTTTTGTATATTGCCCAATTTGCACTTGAACTCACTGTGTGAAACATGCAGCCCTGTATCCTTCTGACTCAGCATCCCAAGGAGCTGGAATGGCAGGCTTGCTTCAAAAGTCTGGCTTTGATATAACCTTTAGGTCATGCTATGAATAAAGCAATTTTAGAAAGAAAATGTTGGAATTCCAATCTTTTTATTAAACTTTTACCACACTAAATAGTCAACATTTTATAATGTTTAATTTGAATGAACAATTCAAATCAGTAGGATAAATTTAACCATAAATTTTAAATATTTAAATATTATTCACAAATACAAATAAATAAAATGAACTATAGCAACTTGTTTTGTGTGGTATTATTAGTTAGGCTTCTTGCAAAAACCGTGGAATTGGGCCTCTGATCTTTATTTCTTTTCTATTTCTTTATCAGTTGTCTTTCAGCCAAAAGGTACTTATACTAGCTTGTGCTAAGAAACAGAAAAATAGGGCTGGAGGGATGGTTCAGTGATTAAGGCTATTTGCTACTCTTGAAGGGGACCTAGGTTCAGTACCTAGCAACCACATCAGACAGATAACGACCAACTATAAATCCAGCCCTAGGGGATCTAACCTCTTCTGGACTCTGGTGGCTTTGGAACCCCCATTCTCACATACACAGAGACATACACACAGATACGTAAATAAAAAAATATACATTATTAACAGAACAGAAACAGGGGCTGGAGAGATGGCTCAGTAGTTGAGAGCACTGGTTGTTCCTGCAGAAGGCCCGGGTTTGAATATGAGAACCCACATGGTGGCTGACTACCGTCCATAACTCCGGTTCTAGAGGATCGGACACCCTCTTCCATTGTCTGTGGGCACTACTTACACACATGTAGGCATAACACTCATATACATAAAATAAAAATAAATAAATAAAATGTAAAAAGCACAGAAATAGAAAGGATAATTATTTTTTCTAATTGCTCCTCATAACCTGAAATATCCAAGACAAATTGAAAAGAAGAAAAATATCTTGTGTTGGACTAGAAAAACAGAATTGTAGGTCTTAAGAGATCCCCATATTATCATGTTTAGGCCAATAGCTTGTATTAAAATAAAGGTTGGAGGGCTGAAGAGATGGCTCAGTGATTCAGAGCACTGACCTCTTTCAGAGGACCCAGGTTTGGTTTCCAGGACCCACTTGGTGTCCAACAACCATCAGTAACTCTAGTTCTAGGGGATCCAATGCCTTCTTCTGACCTCCGTGGGCACTGCATGACATACATATGCAGGCAATACACTCATACATATAAAGTAAAAAATAACAAATAAAATATAAAAATAAAATGCAGATTGATAAGCAGGAGAAATTGTAGTCTGTCCTCGAACAGAAACACGTGGAAACATGAGAACTGATTATATTTCCACGAAGTCCCCTGGGAAAGTATTTCAAATGAGATGGTGCTACATAAAATTAATTGCAGTTTCTAGAGTTCACAAAATGATCTGAGGGTGATGCAGATCACTTAATAATTGCTGGCATAATCTGTCTTCGATGTTTAAGGTCGCTGAGGGAGTGCTCAAATTTACTCTTCACTGCAATCAAATGTAGGAAACTAACAAATCTTCCTGTGACCATCTGGTGTTGGGTTGTACATCAAATTGGTAAACGACTTCACTCCTAAAATCTAATTATTATTTCACCATGAGCAAAGAGAACTAAACAAATAACTTCACACTATTATTCCATGAGACAGAAGATCAAGGCTCAGTGTCAAAGTAAATAGAATGGCTTTTCTTAGGTGATAAAGACAGGAAGAAATGCTGTGCAGTGCTAGACTCTTCCTCACTGCGGTCTGGTGCTCAGGTGATTGTCTCAGGATTAAGATGTGCTCCTGTGCTTCCTCCTTTGCTTCCGTTGCTATTTAAACTCTTCTGATATCTCCAGCACTTGACAAAAGTGACTTTATTTATTAATACAATTGCATAAGATGAAACAAGGGAGATGCTCAGAAATCTAGACCACATTTGATGTCTAACATTTTACCAAAATATATCTTATTTTTTCATTTAATACTTCCACTTAAAAATTCTCACACACAGATTCATATACATACTTTTTTAAAAGATTTTTAAAAATTTCCACTTATGTGTGTGTATGACACATGTGTGGAGGTAACCTTGGAGGCCAGAAGAGGGCTTTACACTCCCTGAAACTGGGTTACAGGCAGTTATGAGCAGCCTCTTCTGTGTTCTGGGAACAGAACTCAAGTACCCTGGAAGACTAGCAAGCACTCTTTAGGCCCTCATGTGTACACTTAAAAATATCTTTTACTTCCTAATGAGCTATGTGTTTCATAGTATAATTCTTTTGTTCACTTTGTTTGGCCCTGGGTTTGGGATGTAGCTCAGTGATAGAGTGCTTGCCTAGCATGCACAAGGCCTTGGGTTCAGTCCTCAGCACTGCAAAAGACACACACACACACACACACACACACACACACACACACACAAATACTTTAATGGCTCCTGTCTCTTCCTTATACATCTGAACATCCTTGTCTAATGACTACATAGGAATCTTGTAATTTCCCCTAAGTTCGCACTACTGTGTAGATTTGTCATTATAAATTCTCTCAGAGAAACGTAAGTATATAGAGGGTTGTCATTCTTTCATAAGACTTACATTGTTTTGGGGGTTTATCATTTAAAAATAGCATGTGGGAATGTTTCCCAAGTGTTTGGTTCATTCTGATTATTCTTTAATTTTCAATGCTTGGGTTTTCTGTGAGGACTTTATCCTTCACAACACTGAAAGGAATTCAATTTATCTCACGTTTCACATTGTATTGCAGTAAACATTGTGGAAATTACATCTCCAAATACAATTGTTATTTCCATGAAGTTCGATCTAATTGGGAATAACTTGACAAAGACCATATGTACTTTTGAATGGTGAAGATTTTTCCCACTTATCACAATGGCTTAGGACAATTTATGTTTTTACCAATAACAATATTTTTTATTTGCATGCTTAATTTTCTCAGTAACCTGATTAAGCTGACATATCCCAGCAGTGAAACAGTTTTTTCAGACAGCCCGTCCCAAGCCCTGAGTTGTCTGAACAACTTTCGCACAATACTTAGATGCTTAATCTTGTTCCCCTGTAACAATGAATAACGTTAATTGCCTTATTCTTTTCACAGTAATAATTTATCCAGTTTTAATCAATTTATAAAAATTGTTTTCTGTGGCTCTACTTCCCTGGGCCTGCACAACCTACCAGTCTCTCTCCTAAGTAAGTCTATGGTGCCCTCCATGCCTTGACTCCCCGAGCCTCACTCACCCTCCCATCCCCCCTCCTGTCTCTCCTCCTAGCCTGGGTCCTGTCCCATTCCTTGTCTTGATGCCCCCCACACCTGGGGCACCACCACTGCTTCCTGATCCTTTGCATCCAGACCAACTCAGTTCCTTCTCAGGTCCCCAGGAGCATTCTGGGCCTGATCCCACCCTCATCTCCCTCTGCTTCCCTGGGCTGCACAACTTGTCAGCCTCTTTTCTAGACACCAGAGCTAACCTCTCCACCAGAACCACCACTGCTTCCTGATCCCTTGCATCCAGACAAACCAAGTTTCTTCTCATGGTCCCAGGAGCCCTCTGGGCCTGGCTCCACCCTCATCTCCCTCTGCTTCCATGGGCTATACAACCCTCCAGCCTCTTACCTGGACACTAGGGCTGTCCCCTCACCCGGAGCCACCACTGCTTCCTGATCCCTTGCACCCACACAAACCCAGTTCTTTCTCACAGTCACCAAGAGCCTGCTCTCACCTACCTCTGCTTCCCTGGGCTGCACAACCTACCAGCCTCTTTCCTGGACACTGGGGCTGACCTCTCGGTTTCCTGATCCTTTGCATCCATACCAACCCAGTTCCTCCCTGAAGTCCACAGGAGACCTTGGGGCCTCTTCCCACCCCCCAGCTCCCTTTGCATCTCTTGGTGTCATGGCCACTAGGTGCCCAAGACCAGCATCTTTCCTGGGCCATGCTCCCAGGCCAGTCCAACCCCCAAATTCCTTAGGAGAACATCATTCCTGGAGGGATCAGACCTTAAGAGAAAACCTGAGAGCATCTGATACTCATCTGATTGGGCCTCCGTGGGAACTCCTAAAGACAAAAGCAATCTGGCCACTCCAATATAAAATCAGAAGAGAGAACCAGAGGCTTAGGTGAACCAGCTTTGCATGCCCAAAAAGTAAACCACAAAGGCACATAAAGTTTACAAAAGGAAGCAGACCTAAACTTGAAGGCTTGAGTCTCATACAAGAATCAGAAACTACAAAAGAAATTCACATGACAAAATCACAGAGAAAAAATAACGTGAAAAATCAAAATAACATATCCCCAACAAACACCAATAGTCCTCTAGAGGAAGACAATGAGAAGCTCCTAGAGATAATGCAGGATATGGAACTCAAAAGAACAATTATAAACACGGTAAAATAATTCAGTGAATTTAAAGAACACACAAGAAAAGAAATCAAAGAACTGAAGGAAGATAGGGATAAACTTCTGAATGAATTCAGAAAAGAGCTAGAAATATTGACGACTACTCAGGCTGAAATGAAGAAGGAAGTGAAACACTCAGTAAGCCAATTAGAAAGGACAGGAGAAAGCCTCCCAATAGAATGAATGAAATGGAAAACAGAATATCAAGACTGAAAGATAAAGTGGATGAACTAGACCACTCAAGCAAAGATTATGAAAAATTTAAGAAAGCACAGGAATGGAATGTTCAGGAATTGTGTGATACCATAAAAAGATCCAACTTACAAATCATAGGCATACAGAAAGAAGACGAATCCCAAGATAATGGTATGGACCAGATCTTTAACAGAATCAAAGAAGAAAATTTCCCAAAATTAAAGACACGCCTGCCCATACAAATACAAGAAGCATATAGAACACCAATCAATACTGCATCCATGAAAACCCTCCACAGCACATCATAGTAAAAACACAAAATGTACAAAACAAAGAGACAATACTGAAAGCTGCAAAAGAGAAACAACAAGTCACATAAAAAGGAAAACCCATTAAGATTGCAGCTGACTTTTCAGTGCAAACTAGGAAAGTAAGAAGAGCCTGGACTAAAGCATTCCCAGTTTTAAATGACCACAAATGCCAACCCAGATTACTAAACCCAGCCAAAATGTCTATTATAGTCAAAGGGGAAAGAAAAATTCTCCCATGATATAAATAGGCTGAAAGAATTCATGTCCACAAAACCAGCCCTTCAGAGAGTTCTGTAAGCAATACAAAGAGCTGAAGAAAGGAAAGACTATACCCAATGGGTTGTGGAAAGAAATTCAATGAAGGTATAACTGTGGCAAAGTACAGCTATATCAAAAATGTGAACAGAAATAAAAATGACAGGATTCAAACACACCTTTCATTAATAACTTTAATTGTTAATGGACTGAATTCCCCAGTCAAAAGACACAGACTAGATGAATGGATTAAGAAAAAGCCCATCTTTTTGTTTTCTGCAAGAAACTCATTTCAGTTTCAAGGTCAGGCACTATCTAAAGGTGAAAGGATGAAAAAAAATATACCAAGCAAATGGTACTAAAAAAAAAAGCAGGCATTGCAATTCTAATATCTGACAAAACAGACTTTAAACTAAAACTAATCAGAAGAGATAAAGAGGGTCACTTCATTCAGATCAAAGGAACAATAAACCAAGATGATATTATGATCATGAACATATATGCACCAAACTCTGGTGCACCCAATTTCATAAAAACAATACTGTAAGACCCAGATTAATCCCAACTCATCGATAATAAGGACTTTAATACCCCACTCTCTCCATTAGATAGGTCAACATGGTAGAGAGTTAACAGAGACACATCAGAATTCAACAATACCATGTATGAAATGGACCTAACAGACATCTACCAAGTATTCCACAAGTGTTCCATCCAAGCACCAAAAGACATACTTTCTATTCAGCACCCCATGGAACCTTCTCCAAAATCGACCATATACTGGGGCACAAAACAAACCTCAACAAATACAAAAAGATTGAAATAATTCCATGCATTCTATCAGAACACAATGCAATAAAGCTTACAATCAGCACTGGAAGAAGCCCTAGTCACCACATGAACAGATGGAGATAAAGCAACACACTCCTAAAGGATGAATGGGTCAAAAGAGAAATTAAGAAAGAAATAAAATTATTCCTGGAACTAAATTAAAAGGACAATACAACACAACAAAACCTCTGGGACACGCTGAAAGCTGTCCTTAGAGGAAAGTTTATACCTCCAAGTGCCTACATTAAAAAATCAGAAAGAATATAAATAAATGCCTTAATATTGCAACTCAAGACATTTGAAAAGCAAAAACAAATGAAACCCAAACCCAGCAGACAAGAAGAAACAATAAAAATCAGGGCAGAAATTAATGAAATCAAAACAAAGAAAAGAATACAAAGAATCAATGATTCCAGAGCTGGTACTTTGGAAAGATAAACAAGAATGACAGACCACTAGCCTAGTTAACAAAAAAAAAGAAAAAGACCTCCAAATCAACAAAGTCAGAGATGAAAGGGGAAACATCATAACAGACATCAGAAAGATACAGAACATTATAAGGGAATACTTTAAAAACTTTTATGCTACTAAATTTGAAAACCTAGAAGAAATGGATGGATATCTAAAGGCATGGGAACCACCAAAACTAAACCACGAAGAGATTAACAGCTTAAACAGACCCATAGCACAAAAAGAGATTGAAACAGTAATACAAAACCTCCCGACTAAAAAAAGCCCAGGACCAGATGGATTTACAGCAGAATTCTATTAGACATTTAAAGAAGATCTACATCCAATACTACTTAATTTATTCAAAAAGATAGAAATGGAGGGAGAACTTCCAAATTCCTTCTCTGAAGCCAGAATCACTCTCATACCAAAGCCAGGTAAAGATACAATCAATAAAGAAAACTAGACCTATATCCTTAATGAACATAGATGCAAAAATTCTCAAAAAGATATTTGCAAGCTGCATACAGACACACATCAAATAGATCATCCACCATGATCAAGTCAGCTTTATCTCAGGGACACAGGGATGGTTCAATATACATAAGTCAATAAACGTCATAAATCACATAAATGGGCTCAAAGACAAGAACCACATGGTCATCTCACTAGATGCAGAGAAGGCCTTTGCCAAAATTCAACAAGCTTTTATGTTCAAAGTCCTAGAGGGAATTGGACTGGAGGGAACATACCTCAACATAATTAAAGCTATATGTAACAAACCCACAGCCAACATCATTCTAAATGGAGAAAAACTGGAAGCATTCCCATTGAAATCAGGAACCAGACAAGGCTACCCACTATCCCCACCTCTCTTTAACATAGTGTTTAAAACTCTTTCAAGAGCAATAATACAAGAGCAGGAAATTAAAGGAGTAATAATTGGAAAAGAAGAAATCAAAGTATCCCTTTTTGCAGATGATATGATATTGTATCTAAGAGAAAACCAAAAATTCCACCAGGAAACTCCTAGAAATTATTAACATGTTCAGTAAAGTGGCAGGTTACAAAATTAACCTACAAAAGTCTGTAGCCTTTCTATAGCCCAATATCAAGCCATCAGAGAAAGAGTACATGGAAACACTCCAAAGACATTAAAGAGCTCTACAATGAAAATTTTAAATCTATAAGAAAGAGATTGAGGAAGACTTCAGAAGATGGGAGGACTTCCCATTCTCATGGATTGGAAGAATTAATATTGTGAAAATGACCATCCTACCAAAAGTCATTTATAGGTTCAATGCAATGTCAATCAAAATGACATGACATTTTTCACAGAATTGGAAAAAAAAATCCTAAGATTCATATGGAAGCACAAAAGATTTCAGATAGCCAAAGTAACCCTGAGCACTAAGCGCAATGCTGGGATATTACAGATTTTAAGCTGTATTACAGAGCTATACTCATAAAAACAACATGGTGCTGGCACAAAAATAAACCCATAGATCAATGGAACAAAATTCAAAACCCAAATGTGAGTAGATACAAAAAAATCCTAAGATTCATATGGAAGCACAAAAGATTTCAGATAGCCAAAGTAACCCTGAGCACTAAGCGCAATGCTGGGATATTACAGATTTTAAGCTGTATTACAGAGCTATACTCATAAAAACAACATGGTGCTGGCACAAAAATAAACCCATAGATCAATGGAACAAAATTCAAAACCCAAATGTGAGTAGATACAATTTCAGCCACTTGATATTTGACAAAGGGCCCCAGAACACTCACTGGAGGATAGACCACATGTTCAGCAAATATTGCTGGCAAAACTGGATCTCCACCTGTAGAAGAATGAAACTAAATCCCTATCGTTCACGCTGCACAAAAGTCAATTCCAAATGGATCAAAGACCTCAAGGTAAAGCCTGAAACTCTGAAACTGTTAGAAGAAAACATTGGCAAAAACCTACAAGTTATAGGTGTAGGAAAGGATTTTCTAAACTGGACATCAATTGCTCAGGAAACAAGGTCAAGAATCAACAAATGGGACCTCATTAAACTAAAAAGCTTCTGTACACCAAAGGAGGCAACCAGGGGAGTGAAGAGAAAACCCACAGAATGGGAGAAAATCTTCACCAGGAAATCATCAGACAGAGATTTAACATCCAGAAAATATAACGAACTCAAAAAACATAAAATTAAGAAAGGAAGTAACCCAATTAAAAGATGGGCTGAGGAGTGAACAGAGAGTTCTCAAAAGAAGAAGTAAAAATGGATAAGAAGCATATTAAAATATGTTCAACATCACTAATAATTAGGGAAATACAAATTAAAACCACTTTAAGCTTTCACCTTACCACAGTCAGGCTGGCTAAGATCAAGAAAACAAATGATACCAAATGTTGGAGAGGATGTGGGGAAAGGGGAACACTCATCCACT
>NW_008355468.1:1219192-1221090 GCF_000622305.1 Nannospalax galili | reverse complement strand
GGATGGAACTAGAAACTGTTATACTAAGTGTAGTAACACAGACTCAGAAAAAAAAATGGTGTATGTTCTCCCTCATATGTGGATCCTAGCACCAAATCCTTATAAGTGAATATGTATCCAGACATAGCTACAGGAACCAGAATAATGAAAATGATCCAGTTAAGTGAAGGAAAAGAAAGACTCTGAAAGAGAAGAACAGTAGAAAACAGGTGTTAATAAGGGAGATATGGACAATAATGGGGTTATTTTAAGGAGCGGGGGAGGGAAGGTTATACAAGGAACCTAGGGAATAAAGGGAAAGAAGGAGCTCAAGAGAGGTGGGATCATAGGAGAAGGGTATTATTAAGGGAAAAAGGGGGGAAATGGGGGCTCCTTAATTGGGGAAACAATGGTGGAAGGGTTACACAATGTGAGAGATAAGCAATCCCTCGCTAGTTTTAGAAAACCAGAGGGAACTGCATTATGCCAACAACCTACTAACAAATTATACATACAACCAGAACAAAGAATGTAATATATGCCTAGGCAAGGTTTATCTGAGAGCGTTTGGTCTTTTCCCAAGCTCTATCCCATGGCATATGGGAATTAAAAGTACCAGAATTGTGGAACTAACCTTCTTGGATGTTTAACAGACGTACTTTGAGGCCTATAATAATTTGGTCAGAGGGACATAAAGGACACTTTTTGCTCCTTACCCTCCTAGGTTGACCAGTACCAGGGGACTATGAGCATCTCTCAAAATGTCCTATAACCATGGTGAGTCACCTGTCCTCTTGAGTAAGGAGGCTGTGGAGACCCCACCTGATGGACCTGAATCAGTGTCCAGTCTACAAAGAGGCGGGTCAATACAGAGGAAACATTTCCTCCATGCTTCCAAGCAAAGCCAGCCATGGTCGAGTAGACCTTTGACTTGTCTTCACATAGACAGAACTGGTAAAAGAAAGGAGCTAGGGGCTCCTCCCCAGCCCATGTGACCCCTGAGGAACAGATCCACAAATGACCTTAAGAGTAAAAATAAATTGTTTTATCTGGGCCAACTGTAGGGTCTTAAACAACCAAAAGGAAAGTAAAACCAAAGATTAATGGGGTCAATATAATTTTTAAGAGCCCATATATATAGCTAAAGGCTACATAACAAGAAAGAATGCCAGACAGGTGACACCTTCCCTTGAGTTATTGGCCAAGGAGGCTCAAGAAACTCCCAGACAGTAACCCAGTATAGAACTGGAAAATGAACAACAGACCCCAATCTTAGCTAAAGGAATATTGACAACTGATTGCTGCTAGATGAGGAACAGCTGATCTTCATAAAACAAGGATTTCTAGATAGGCTGAGTAGATTAAGCAGATGGACAAGCACTGGAGAATGGGTGGGGGTGTTGACAACATAGAGGACAGTAACAGGGATGACAGAGTTTGTGGACTCCAGTATGTGGGAGAGGGGAGGCTATGGGAAGGTGCCATTTGTGAATGAGACTGTGTGGAATGTTCTGTATGATATACACACAGAAAAATCAACAAATTAAAAAAAAAGACTTTTATTTGAGGAGGAAGCATAAAATTTACTTCATGTTAAAGAGTACAGGTGATAAATATTAGCAGTGAAATATACCTGATGACTTTATATCCATATTCAGGTACTAAGGATCCGAGTGTAACCAACTGTGCCTAGTAATCATCAGATCCATAGAGATTAAAGACACATGTACAAACATCCAAGTGTTAATAGCATTAACAATGTAGGAAACAGCATATTTAAAAATGAAATGGAGATCTTCTTTAAATGGTTAAAACTCATTCAACATACATTCAATATTGTATAACTGTATTAATTTAACTGTGATTTACAGCCAATTTTGAAAGAGATGTATCTTAGCTCTGGAAATTGTTACTGAATA
>NW_008355468.1:1185434-1219162 GCF_000622305.1 Nannospalax galili | reverse complement strand
TGCACAAAATAACCGACAAATTTTTAAAAATGTATTATGTTTGAGGACGAAGCATAGAAATTTACATCATGCTAATTAGTAGAGGTGATAAACATTACCATTGAAATCTACCCAATGACTTTATATCCATGCTCAGATGCCAAGAAGCTCAGAAAGTAACCAATTCAGACTAGTAATAATCAGACATATCATGTGCAAATATCTTAGTGTTAATTGCATTAAAAATGAAGTTTTCTGCATGAAACTGTGTATTTTAATAATGAAAGGGAGATTTTTTTAAAGGTTAAAACCTCATTTAATTTTATGCCTTATAGGGTTTATATTGAGTACAATATTATATAACTGTATTAATTCAACTGTGAGCCTAAAAATTTACAGCCAATTTATCTTAGCTCTGGAAATTGTTATTGAATATGTCAATGCTGTTGTAATGAAATGCTTCTTCAAAGTATGTGGTTATTAGGTTCAACAGTGAACCTAAAAATTTTATAACCACTTTTGAATGAGATGTATCTTTGCTCTGGAAACTGTTAAAGCTGTAATGAAATGGTTCTTCTAAAAAAAGTTTTTAAAATTGTACCTTGTGGATATCAATTATTTATTTTTGGAAATATGTTTCTAAAATCTATTCATTTTCCCCTTAATGTGTTTATGCTTCTAAAATTGTTGACATTTATTTTATATATTAATATATTTTTGTTTTCTTATATTGCTTTTGGTTTGAAGTCTTGATTGCAAAGATGTTCCTATTCATTGAATTATACACATTTTTTTCACAGAAATTCTTGATGATAGTCAAAGACTTAAGTGTTCATTTTGAGTTTATTGCTTTTCCTCAAAACTTCTAAATTCATTCTTTAACGCATTGTATCAAGTTCTTTGTAAGAAAATTGTATAAGTGAAATTTGGAGTTTAGAACATTCTGGATTCCTGATTGTGAAGATCTTGCATGCATTCTTGGATACTAGTTGGAATTTGTAGTTGCGTTTCATTTATGTAAGATGGTGTTTTCTTATTCTTCTAGTGATGTCGCTTTATTGATAGGCTAAGTATTAATAATCTGTTTATACACGGAGAATTGGGAGAATATACTTTTATGACGTGTTCTGAAATATGCTGTGGTTTTACTTTGATGGTTCCTTCTGTCTATTTTCCATTGGTTTATTTGCATTTGTTTGTTTATTCCTGTGTATGGCATGTGCGTGGTGTGTACACTCCAACATATACTGGTACTTGTATCTGTGCAGAGGAGGTCAGGTGTCCTGCTCCATCATTCTCAGCCTTATTCCCTTGACACAGCATGTCTCACTGAGCCTGAAAGAAGGCTGGTGACCAACAAGTCCCAGTGATCCTCCTGTTCCATACGAAGGGGCGACAGGCACCCAAACACACACAACATCAAAAACAGCAGTAAAATGTCAAGAGTGTTTGCATTTCTAACAAAATGCCCCATTAATTAAGGTTAATTATACTAGTATTAAACCTGCAGAAAATGTGGAAATAAACTTCCTGGTCAAGAGCAGTATCCATTTCTTCTTTAAAACTTTTATTTATATCATTCAACTAATCTTATGAATAATTTTATGCCAATTATTCATAAGAACATGTTAGCTTTATATTTTGCTGTAGTTATGGTGAATAAATTATTTATGATTTCCATTTATTTTCTAGGAAACTATTATTGGAATAAAGTGAAGGCAAGGCTTTGTTTTTGGTGTATTTATCTTGTCTGTACCTGCTATACAAAGGCAATCTCTATTTTCAGTGGCTTTTCACTAATCTCTAATATCATCATTAATATGGGGTTTCAGCCTTACTTTTCTGATGTTACTGCATTTTGACACTGGACTCAGTAAACCCTCCAATACATTGTTGATTTAAGACATAGTCTTTGCTAGCACCCCTGTTCTCTTTATGTCATTGCTGGAAATGCTTTTAGAGGCCCAATGTTTTTAAATCAAATTTGAATGTATTTTAATAGTTTCCTATTCTTTTTTTTTCTTTTTTTTTTTTGACTAGAGTCTACCTGAATCCCCTGCTGGCTGGGAACTCACTATGTAGATCAAGCTGGCATAGATTTTAGAGAGATCCACCTGCCTCTGCTTCCAGAGTGTTGAGTTTAAAAAGATGTGCTACCATGTCCAGTTCTTTTTTAAAAAAATTATTATACAAGAGTGCTGTAGTTTATTCAATGTATTTTTACACACTGATAGTATTATTGTAAAGGTATTATTGGCACAATAACCTCTGAGTTAAAATGAAGCAATTAAAGAGAAGCGTCTTTGTTGAGTGGTGACTGGCATACTTGTCTGTAAATATAAGAATCCATATTTAGCATACAGTTAGAAATTGTGTTTGTCTAGGAATGTGACAGATGTAAGATTTTCTCTAGGATCTATGACCTCTCCAGTCATGTGTATTTGGCTGTATGACAGAATGCATTAAATCCTGTGGGCAGGCCATGGTGGTAGATATTGGGAGGAGGTGTCTAAATGTGATTAAAATGCACTGTATGGAATGCACAAAAATTCAATAAAGTATACTTTAAAAATAAAATTATTAAGGACGGGGTTTAGCAAGGGTGTCCCTAGAGAGGCATGTAGGCAGAGGAAAGAATACAAGCCAAAGACCCTGTGCTTATGCTGTGTAAAGGCACCACACACTCTAGTTCTCTGCAAGAGATTGTGGGTATTGGAAATTCAAGGACTACAGCTTCAGGTTTAACTCACTTGATAGGTGATACGGCCTTTGGCCATGTCAGGTAACCATTATCAAATCACAGACAACAGGGGTCAGGCAGAGGAATAAATAATGTCAATATCCTACCAATCAAGCCTGCTACCTTTATATCTTGGTCAAACCAACTGGAAGCCAGAGGGCAAGGGTATCCATTGTTTCCATCCTCACAGGGACAGGAGAGAAATAGTGAGCCTTTGCAAGAGAGGGGAGGAGGTGTGCAGGACATGCATCATCACTGATATTTTGAGTTGATTCGGGGTTATATATTGGGGTCAGGTGTGGTGGCACAAACTTTTAACCCCAGCCCTTGGGAGGCAGAAGGACTGGGATCTCTGTGAGGTCAAGGCCAGCCTGATCTACATTGGGAGCTCCAGGCCAGCTGGGGCTACAAGGAGACCCTGTCTCAAAACACATTAAAATGTATTATGAAACATTCTATTGCAATTGTATTATATATATATATATATATATTGTCAATTTGATCTTATAGCTATAGCTTCAAAAGAAAAAATCAAAAAGAGAGAGAGAAGGAAGGAAGGAAGGAAGGAGGGAGGGAGGAAGGAAGGAAGGAAGGAGGGAAGGAGGGAGGGAAGGGAGGGAGGGAGGGAAGGAAGGAAGGAAGGAGGAAGGGAAGGGAGGGAGGGAGTGAAGGAGGGAGGGAAGAATAAAAAGATTAAGCTAAGCACCTGACCCATGCCTGTAATTTCTGCACTTAGAAGACAGAAAGAGGAGGGTCAGGAGTTCAAGATTATACTCAAGTATATCGGGAATTCAGAGCTAGCTTGAATCACATTATTTCCTTTCTCTGACATCAAATACATACATATATGTATGTGTATATGTATGTATTACATATTTATATAAGTATGCATATATGTATATGCACACATTGCATGTATCTTATTCTAAAAATTTTACCAGCTACCTTTTTGTTCTATGACCACATTTTAAACATCTGTAATGAAGTGTTGGAGAGATAGCTCAGCAGTTAAGAGCACTGACTTCTGTTACAGAAGACCTCGATTTGAATCCCATTACCTACAAGGTGGCTAAGAACCATCCATAACTTCAGTTCCAGGGGATCCAAATCCTCTCCTAACCTTCACAGGTGCACTTATGTATATGCAGGAAACACTAATACACATAAAATAATAAATAAAATATTTTTAAAACTGTAACATCAACTTACACTTAGGAACTAATACTGTTTTCAGAAATATTCAATGAATACTATCATTATCTAATGAATCTTTTACTATTGCTTATTTAACATTCACTGAATTAGCCAATATTGCCATTAAAAGCAGCATCACTGCCTTCAGAATATGTCCATTATCATTTTCTTTTCTAGAAAGAGTCCTTCGGTCAGAGTTTTGAAAGCTTTTAAGGAGTATCATAAAGGTGTGAAATGTTTGTTCATGATGTATGCCCATTTTTTCATATTTCACTTGCCCATGTCTTCATGTATGTACAAAGGCCCACAGGCATATGCACAGCTAAAAGTACATATGAGTATTCTTCCATATTTTAAATGTATTTTGTTTCCATTAAATTTGTTTGGCAATAAGTTGAAACATTTTTTGTATCATAGCAACTATATGAAATTCAATCAGTTTTCCAAATATTGCCCTAATATATACTTATGTTTTATTGGAGTATATGTGTTTCTTTTTTGACTTTTGGTATAACTTTTTAAAGACCAAATCTGCAAGAGCACTTCAAAAATTATGGTTAGTAAGTTCAGGGACAAATGGATAAAACATATCCCCCTCAACGTGATGATTTTTCATTGATGTACATTTATTCATCACAAAACATTTTAGTTTTCTGTCAAATCTATTTCTAGAATAATTTGTACCTTGGCAGAAGTGGGGTTTTAAATGGTTAAATGAAGTTTTTACTAAATTCTCTAGTTTCTTAGTTATTGTCAATAAACTTTTTATTCTCTTTGTTATTATTGACCACTGTATGAGAGTAGGGTGTGTGTAGTGTGTGGCGTGTGCAGAAGGCAGAGGAAAATCTTCTGCACTGTTTCTCAGATGCCATCTACTTTTTCTTTATTCTGAGACAGCCACTGACTGGCCTAGAGCTGGAAGTGTAGACTAGGATGGCTGACCAGTAAGTCTTGGGAACCACTTACCTCTGCCTCCCCAATGCAGCACCACAGTACATGTTTCTGGGGATCTAACTCAGTCTCATGATCATGTGACAAGCACGTCGCTGAAAAAACAGCCTTTTCAGTCTGTCATGAGTTTTCTACTCTTGATTTTCTCAAGTAATTTTTATTATAAATGACTGCTGCCATGTATCAAATTTCTTGTATATTGCAAACCTACTGTCTGGAAGATTCTTACATATGTTTTAAATAATCACAGAAACGGGTCACTGTTCAAGGTCACCTCCCTAGTCTTCCCAAAATGTCAGCGATTTCCCGGCAGATCTCTCAACATTTCATTGGCATTGTCAGCTGCGTTGGCTGTTTTCCTCCAGGTAGCATACTTATTGAGTGTACTGTTGTTCTTCAGAAAAATGTATAATATCCCCATCTTCAGAGGACAAGTAAGTCCATAAAAGAAAATAATTTTGTAATATCATGATCAATGAAAATAAGGTAAACATTGCCTTAGAGGAAATATGGATTACCCAATCAAAGCTGAAATATCTCAGTACAAGGCAAGTAAGGACTGGCATGAAGGAATGATAATGTAAGATGACATCTCAAAGATAGCAGGGCTCTCCAGGAAAACTAAAATTTAAATGGAAAGAAGGCTCAAGAATGTAAGCAAAACAAAGGCTCAAAACCAAAAAGATGTAAAAGTATAACAAAACTATAATAAAAAATTAAATTTTTTTTTAATTTGCTTTTACTTTTAATTATGTACAAACGTATGCCTGTGTGTGAACACATGAGTACAGTGTCCAGAAGGCCAGAAGAGGGTGTCATCCCTGCAGAATGTGCCTTGCATACAACTGGAATAACAAACAGCCTACAAAGACTTGATAATAGATGTAAAACATAAAAGGTCGTGATTCTAGTGGACAGTGTTGCTTATGCACTTGGGTAAGTTAGCTAGACTTGGAGAAGGGGTCCTAATGTTCACGCTGCCCTGAGTGATTAATAGACTGCCAGGCTCATGTTCATGTTCATTATTGCCCTGATGATCTTGAGTAAATGGATGGTTAAAGTTTTCATACTCCAAGAAATGATGAGAATGCCTCCTCCCAGCTCCAGGGCATTTTTTTTCCCCTACAGATTTTTTTGCGTGTGGCTCATTTGAAACCATAATAACTTTATATCTGGGGCTTTGTGTTGTTGTTCTGTGATTCAAGGATATTTTATGCAATTTTACAATAGCCACTGTTAAATTAATCCTCTATCACTAGCTGAGGGAGAGAGATGGTCTTCTTTAAGGGAGTGATGCTAGATAGGATGACCAGGCTGTAGTGGATGAATTCAATCTAAGGGACATTTGGGAAACAAGCTTGACTTTCTAGGCCTAAACATATATGACAATGAATGAAATCTAGTGGAGGGGGATATGAAGCGTGCAGCTAGGTGAGGAAGTCTAAATATGGTTAACATGTTTGGTATGAAATGCACAAAAATTGAATAAAAGTTATATATCAAAAATATTTAACCTGTTATACTCACTTTCTTTTTTAAAAAAATTTTATTATTTTATTTTATGTGTATGAGTGTATTGCCTGCATGTATGTGAGTGTACCCATGTCGTGCAATGCTACAGAAGTCAGAAGAGGGCTTTAGATTGGCCTAGAACTGGAATTAAGGACTGTTCGCAGCCGCCATGTGGGTGCTGGGAATAGAACCCGGGTCCTCTGCCAGAGCTGTCAGTGCTCTTAACTGCTGAGCCATCTCTCCAGCCCCTCACTTACTTTATTAAAAATAATTCTTCTCCACTTTGAAATGTAGATCATGACACCTGAGCAAGGTACATGTGGGTACTGTACTAGCAACTCAGTGATGGCAAATGCCTGCAAAGAATATGGAAATTGTGAATTATAGAGGCCAAATTAAAATCACCTCTGATGTTCAATAAATGATTAATTAGAGAACACAGATGCAGTAGCTGTAGAAACGACTTCATGTCTGTATTGACTTGAATTCCCAGCTCATAACTCCAGGCCAATTCTTCTCCTCTTCAGTTTCTGTGCATATAAAAACAGTGTTTAAAAGGTCAACAATCTATGGATGAGTTTGTTGCAATTAATTTAGTGTTATTTCAGCATTAAGTTTACAACTGGCACCTTAAATGTAAATGCCTAACCTTTAGTAAAGACTAACAATGTGCCAACTACAGTGATTAACTTCTTGAAAGTATTAAGCTGTGCAATCTTCAGAAGCATTACATGGTAAATGTTATTATTATCCAAATTTTCCAATTAAAGTTATGAACATAGAATGATTGTTTGTTTACCCCAAGAATTGTAAGTTTATAACTTTTGTATTCTAACTTCATTTTCAGCTACTACACAATGTTTCCTCCACTAACAATGCACGATTGAGTCTGTCGAATTAGCCAGACAGATACATTCTGTTTCCTAACAAAAATGAAGTTGACTCTCTTCAGCCTTTCCTTTTTCCAGTATTAATACATTGTTTTAAATTTTAAACTATAACAACGTATTATTTCTTTTTGTTTGTTGGTTTTGTTTTGTTTTGAAAAGGCATCTCCAACTGTCCTGGAACTTGCTGTGTAGACTAGGCTGGCCTTGATCTCACAGACCAAAGGCATGTGCCACCATCAGCTATTTATTTTTATAAAAAGTTATTTCATTTTGAATTATGAATATGCATGTGTCTGAGTAAGAACATCTGAGTTCAGTGCCCACAGGCCAGAAAAGGGTATCAAATAACTTGGAGCTGGAGTTACTGGCAGTGGTAAGTCTCCCAACATGGTTGTAGGAAGCACATTGGGGTCTCTGGAAGAGGAGTAAGTGCTGTTAACTACTGGTCTGTCTCTCCAGCCCCTTCACCTTTTGAAAACATCATTGATGACCAGTTTTCAGTTTCTAAATTATATTGGGATGTGGGGGCACATTGCCTTTCCCTTGGAATCTGTTTTGTAACATGAGCTCACTTCTGGGTTAGTCCCTTCATCTACAAAATACACAATATTTTCCTTCAGTGGTTTCCCACTTGATTGGTTATACACAGGAATATATACTGTAATTAGGGAATTAATTTTATAGGACTCAGATATTTAATGACACTGTATGATAGTTACTGTTGAATTTTCTCTCTATATGCTCACTAGCTTAAAATTGTAAATTAAATTTCTTAATTAGAAATAAAAATAAGATTTAGGAAATTAGGAAATGAAACTATCAGTGTTGTATGGAGAGGACATGTCCGGTATGAAGTTTCAAAAGTACTCCAGTGCACATGAATCCCTGGCTCTGTTGAGGAGTTGGATCCCATTCTTCAGTTCTCAGAGTGGCCTCAGATGAGGAGGAAGCTGAGGGGATGCTCAAGGACACAGTTGCTTCCTTCCCTTACTGTCCTCCCAGTCTCCATGGATCTGTACTGACCCAGGTTAGATTGGGTGGATGCTCAGGTTATCAGGACAGGAGGCTTTAAGAACAAGCAATCTAGAGATGTTATGCCATGTATTGTCTTTTCCAGCCGACTTAAACTTTGAGAGTTTATCTCATTAGAATTTGCAAGGGCTGAAAAATACATTACCAACAGACAAGATTTAATTAGTATTCATTTCATCCTGATTCCTTGAGAGCCAGGTGGTAATTTGGACATCATCAAAATGTTTACTTTCACTACGCTGTTGCTATGGAAATATAGAAGGAAGAGACATAATGAAGGAGAAAGAAAGAGAGAGAGAGAAAGAGAGAGAAAGAAAGAAAGAAAAAGAAAGAAAGAAAGAAGGAAAGAAAGACAGAGAAGGAAGGAAGAAAGAAAGAAAGAGAAAGAAAGAAAGAAAGAAAAGAAAGAAAGAAAGAAAGAAAGAAAGAAAGAAAGAAAGAAAGAAAGAAAGGGAAGGAAAGATGCATTAGTTCAAAGTGCTAATTAATTTTGATAACTGTAAAGGAGAGAAAGGAGTGAAGGATAATGAGCAGGCAGGAGTAGACACTCTGGATACTTTGATTAGGGAAGACTTCTCAACATTTTGACCCTACCAAAAGGTTCAAATGAAGTGGTAAAGAGAGCCATGATCTTCTCAACTATGAGGGGCTATGTCAATATTTGATTTTCTGAAACTGAGACTCTTCAAATTACTCAAGCATGGATCTCAGACAAGGGAAGCAGGCCAGTTTCTCGGACTAAAAAGAAAGGTAAAGGTGGGAACAAAGACAGTGTGATTTGTGTCTGTCAGAAATCTCCAGTTCCACCAGGCAGGCGCATGAGGCTCTCTTAAGTCTGTAAGTATCTGGGTGTTTGCATAATATTTTTAAAAACATGTACATGGTTGGGGTTTTCTATGATGATAACAGAATGAAATTTTGGCATGTTAACAATGCCATTTTTAAGGTAGTATCTTATCAGTTAAAAATGAAATATGCTTTAAGTGACTATACCTTGCAAAGAAAAGAAATGAGCATGTAAACTGTCCTCACAGACAACGAAACTTTTCATTAAATATATTTGACTTCCCAAAATTAGACCAGGTTCAAGTAATAGTGATTTCAAGTTATGAACACATAGGAGGCATATCACATTCTTCTTGGACTCTCATGTAGTTATGAAGTTTCAGAATGGGAGAGTGTGCTTTGCCTCTGAAATGGGTTGCATTTGATGAAAGAGGGTAGAAGTGCTGGCTATGGTCACAGTTGCAGTGCAGGACTGATCCTGAGGGACTCTTGGTACTTACAGTACAGGAATCAGCCATACTGATGGCCTGCAGCATCCTGACAGCAAAAAGAGGGAAAATATATCACACAATGACATGGTGCTAAATCCATAAAATGTAATTATGCAAAGTGATATTTAAAGAGTTTCCAGAAGTTCATTTGAAGAAAGTCTGGATAATGTGTAAATACACCTTAGAGTAACTGAACAAACAAAGATGGGGTTTAGATGCTGAAAGAGCAAGACTACCAGAGAACCCATGGGGCTACTTCCATCTGCCATTCATTTCTTAGAAGGGTCAGTACAACTACTGTTGTTTGTGTATCTGCAATGTTTGTATGTGTGGTTACACATGTGTGCATGTGCATGTGGAAGCCAGAGGTCAACCTCAGCTGTTATTCTTCCCATGCATTCAACCTTTTTTTTTTTTTTTTTTTTTTTTCTTTTTGAGACAGGGTCTCCCTGTAGCCCCAGCTGTCCTGGAACTCACTATGTAGACCAGGCTGGCCTTGAACTCGCAGAGATCTGCCTGTCTCTGCCTCCCAGAGTGCTGGGACTACAGGCGTGCACCACCATGCCCAGCCTCCACCTTACTTTTTGAGAGAAGAACTCTCACTTTCCTGTAGTTAGGCTAGACTGGCTGGCCAGACAGCCCCAGATATCTTCCCCAGGGATGGAATTGCAAGCAGAAGCCGATCCAGCACAGCCAACTTTTACATGAATTCTTAGGAGGAAACTCTGGTCCTCATGTTTGCACAGCAGAGACTACTGATTGAGCCATCTTTCCAGACCAACATTTACTATTAAGGAGTTAGCAAGCTCAGATATATAGACCAAATCGGACTGATGCTTGTCTGTGTAAATGAACTCTCTTAGATTTCTGGCAACCTTATTCCTTCACATACCATCTGTAGCTGTGATTGTGCTCTAACAGCAAAGGCAAGTAGTAAGACAGAGCTGTAGGGTGGGCACAGCCTGCAGTATCTGCTGCCTGCCCCTTTGCAAGCAGACACTTGCAGACCTCTGCACTCAGCTCTTGTGTGGCATCCAAGGGCTATTAAGCATGACAGATTAACAGAGGATACTCTGCAAGCAGCTCTACAATAACTTATATCTGAAACACACTGACTGAGAGAAAGATATAAATTCAATCTAGAAGGTTGTGCCCAGGAGAGACTATGGACCTGCCAGCCATATCTAAGTTAGCTATGTCTTTGTGCCAGGAAAATGTTCAGAGCATGATTGTGCAGTGAGCCTCACACACAGGATTCTATGGCCACATCTCACTCAGCTCACAGACCCATATGAGAAAAATAGAGCTTGATTCTTATTTAAAGATTTAAAAAGTAGAGCTTAAAGCATTTGAGCTCAAATAACCAGTAAATGTCAGGATTTGTGTAAATACCTGGGCTTGCCAGATCTCAAAGACCATGCTCCTTACAGTATTTGTATTAAATAATACCCTCTCCAGAGAAATATATTTCTTATGAATTATTTTGAAAAGTTGCAGAATTAAATATGCTACTAGACTAAAATATAAGTAGTTTTAATTTAATAAAAGTAGGTGCTTTGTAGATAATTCATGGCATTTTGAAGTATATTAGTGATGGAAAAGATGGAGAAGCATATTTGAATTCTTCACTATAGCATGTAAACACAAGAAACAGGCAAGAAAAACATTTCCATTTAACCTTTTTCAAAAGGCATTCAGAAACTTTGGGGTAAATATTAGCAGTCTCATTCTTATCACAACATAGAGGTATAAGACAACCTGATTAGTACAGTGAAATCATAGTAATCAGACTAAAGTTATGGGAATTAGAAGAATAAGACTGATGCAGTTATTTAAAAGTATGCTCTTGTGTGCCTGATGGAAGTCATACAGTAGGAAGGAGAGTTAAGAATAGACATAAGGGCTAGAGAGATGGCTCAGAAGTTGAGCACTGGCTGCTCTTGCAGAGGATGTAGGTTTGATTTCTAGCACCCACATGATGCCTAACAAATGTCTGTAACTCCAGTTTCCAAGGGAATCCAATGCCCTCTTCTGACCTCTACATGACACAGGTGCACATACACTCATGCAGGCAATATACTCATACACATAAAATAAAAATAATGAATAAAACTTTAAAAGAAAGAGTAGACATGAAACCAGGCATGGTAACTCCTGTCCATTATCTCGGCACTCAGGGGCTGAGGCAGGTGGAGTGTTGTGAGTTTGAGACCAGTTTGGCCTACATGATAAATTCTAGGCTGGAGAACCTGCATAGTGAGACCCTGTCCAAAAGAAATAAAAAATACTTGGAAAAATGATTATGCCACATATGTAAATTAAATGCTATTTTCAAGTGATGAATGCAACATCAGTCATATGTGTTAGCTGAAGGAACAAATTGCAAAAGTTGTAGAAGTGCTTGGATGAGGGGGAATCTGAAGAGTAACGATGACGGGCCTTCCTGAGCAGGGCCAACTGAAGAAAGTACATCAAGATGAGCACATGGTTGTGAAAAACGTGAAATGACATTGCAGGAAAATGGGAAATCCAGGAAATGTGGCCTGAGGCTGGATCACGTCTGTGTTAGAGAATAAAAGCCATACTCAGCCCGCCTGGTGCTGACTGAAAGGCGGATGAAGCAGGGATGAGATCATAGAGTCAGTGCATGAAGCATCTAGTTTTGTGAGCTAGCCATTTCAAGAAAATGGTTTGTTAGCAATGTAGGAAGTGATCTGGAGGTTTGATAAAATGTTCTAAGTGACAGAACCTGGAAAAAAGGCAACACAAGTCTTCATTTCACTCTGGCTAACTCATGAGATTTACAACAATGCAAAATATCATATAATTTATCAGCTGAAGTAAGCTATTAGTAAACTCTAAAATACTGTTTTCTGTAAGACCTTTGAGCCATTTAAATGAGAACATAAAATAAATACAAAGAAAGCACTGCTGAGCCTGCAGGAAGCAAAGGTGAGGAAAGGATTTTAAATGAATAATGCAGAATTTTTAATTTTTAATGGATAATTGCAGAGTTGAGGATTTAACTCGGGGGTCAAGCCCTTACCTAACAAATAGAAGGCTCTGGGTTCGATATTCACCACCAGTAAAAAGAAAAGTTCCTAATGTTTGCTAAGTATCTAAGTATCATGTGTTAGCCTTGCTTACATTTTAGATTAGTCTAAATATGTAGGACAGTAATTATATTCTTGTAATTTAATAAACCAGCACATGTAGCGATTGATACTGATGGCAGAACTTAGAATGCTAAGAGAGGAAGAATATGATTCTAGCAATGACTAAAACTAATAGCTCACTTTTAGAGTGCTGTACTGCAAGAAAGAGAAATTGCAACCAACCATGGCAGGACTATCAAAGAGAATGGAACCACACTGCATTCGGCTGACAGCAGGAACTGCCAAAAATAAAAATGTGAGCAACCTCATGTGAATGTTGAAATTGAGCAATTATATAGATTAGGTGAGGATGGAGCTAGAGAACAGCTAATGCCCATTACATTCTACAAGCAAATTTAGGGTCAGCTAAGTATTGAGAAGATGTAATGAACTTGGGAATGCAGTCTATTTGTGTGAAGGCGGAGGGAAGTAAAGCACTTGGAGCTATGAGCTCATCGATAATCTGTCTGATATACAGAGACTAATATGATTAACAAGGCACAATTGAAAGCTCTTAAAGCAGAAAAGAAAAACATTTTGATGTCTGATACGGTCAAGAAATTCTAGAACTTCTTCGTGCCTCCTCACATCTGTTTGATAGAGCCCTATGCTTGGGACATTAATGCCAAATCAAGTCTATCACTGTGGAAAAGGCCTATCCTGAAATGTTGGCTAATAATTGTAACATGCTGATTATGTAATTATTTATCTAAAGATTTATCTATACTTTACACGTGCAAGTGTTTTGCCTTCATATATTTAAGTGCACCCATGTGTGCAAAGCCCATGGAATTCAGAAATGGGGGTGGGATCCCCTGGAACTGTTGTTAGCCACCATGTGAAAGCTGAGAACTGAACCCAGATGCTCTGCAAGAGCAGTGAGTGCTTTTAACTGCTGAGCCATCTCTCCAGCCCCAAATTACGTAATTCTAATAGCCTCTTATCCATTAATTCTTCCCAAAAAGTCTTAAACTTCCATCTCATTGTCCCCTACAAACAACTGGATTTACTTTTTAGTTTCTGTATGTCAAATGTCTTGCTGAAGGAAACAACACCAGTAAACCTAACAAGAAAAAGAATGTTTGTTTTGTGTTTTACTAGACTACATTTTGAAGTTTCCCTTGCATTTTGAAAAAAAAAATCGATAAAGGAATTTAGACAGTTTACGATATGAAATGGATTTTTTTTCTAGAAAACTAGAAATGAACACTCTTCCCAGGAAGCACATTGGCATTTGTATTATTCATGACAATGCTTGTCACTTTGTCTTGATATTAAAATGGATTTGTTTTTGTAGTACTACAGATTGAACCTAGAGCCTTACACAGGCTAAACAAGTGTTCTACCACTGAGTTAATTAATTAAAACCTGTATCTGTTCTTATGTGTAACAATATATCCAATATCCAGAGAATTGCCATAAAAGAATTAACCATGTATTTCTGTGAAGAACTATTCTACTTCCATCCCATCCATGGGTCTTTAGCAGAGATGACAAAGTCTTTATTTGTTTATTTATTTTCCATATGTGTATGAGTGTGTTGCCTGCAAGTATGTAAATGGACCCACATTGTGCAGTGCCCTCAAAGGCTAGAAGAGGGTGTCAGATCCCCTGGAACTGGAATTACGGATGGTTGTTAGCCACCATGAGGATGCTGGGATTCGAACCCTGGGTCCTCTGCAAGAGCAGCCAGTGCTCTTAACCACTGTGTCATCTCTCCAGTCTTGTCATTCTTTTTTTTTTTTAATGCGAAGTTTTAAATTGTCAAATTATACCTCGTAAATGAGGACTTTCACCTATCTTCCTAGTTTCTTTCTTATTGCTGTGATAAAATACTGGCAAAAGCAATTTTAAGGAGTAAGGATTTATAGCCCATTATGGCCATGAAGTTAGAGTAGCAGGAGCTTGATGTAGCTGGTCACATTGCATAGGTAGTCAGAAGAATAGAGCACCGCATGAAGGAAGGCTGGCATTTGTCCTGCTTTCTCCATGTAGACAGTCCAGAACCCCTTGTCAAGTGAATGGTGCTACCCAGAGAGGAAAGGTCTTCTAATCTCAGGAAATGAAAGCAAGATAATTCCCTATCCACATGCCCAGAGGCCCTTCTCCCAGGTGATTCTATTTTGTCATGTTGACAATTAGCACTATCATACTCACTATTACTAATATGAAATTTTCTAAGAATACAAGAAATCACAAAACATAATTAAGTGATGGAAAAGTATCAGTCCTCAGACCAAATACATTTTTGCCCCTTAAGGATTTCCTCTTCCCCCAGATTAAGCACAGGATATTCCTAAGCATTGTATGCAGTCATATCACTTTAGATGAGAAGCGGAAGAGTCAGGCAATACCTCCTTTGCTTGCATGTGTGGGTAGCCTGTGTGTCTCCTCTCTTTTGAGTTCAGTGCCAACAGAAGCAGTCAGCTGCAGAAGTGACACTCAGAAAAAGCTTTCGACCAACATTTTGCTCTCCACATCCTAGATTAGAGCCACTGGTTCATCATTTTTCACCCCACTACCCTGTAATAGCACCTGGTGTGAGCCAAATGGATAATTTGATAATGACTGGCTTCTTTTTATGGCTTATGCGTGCATCTATTATATCCCCCCCCAATTGTATATAATGCTATAAGATTTGGTGAGCTTGATAGTGTCTTGATGTCTTTTGTTTATTTTCTGCTGTGTTGCTAAACATATATCATATATAGAATATATGTCTGAATTAAGAAAGAATAATTACAACAAAAAGCAGAATGCAAATTTGATAACCAGAGAGAAAGAGAATAAGATGAAACAAAATAGAAAACTGTTGGATTCCCTGTTAGATCTGTAAAATCCATGTTCTTTCTATCTTTATATCTACCTACCAGTTGTAACATATCCCTTTCAATTTCAATGGTTCTCAATTATGCAAACCATTGTTTGAATTGTACCATCATGAGTTGCAAAGAGTGATAATGAATCACAAAATATTCAGAGAAACTGTAAAGAGTCACACTATTTCTATAATTGATAAAATGACATTTGATTATTTTGACAACTTACTCTTTCTTTACATGTAGCATATCAAAGTGTCAGGAAGTCCTGAGATCTGAAATTCATTCCACTGGGGTGAAGGAGATCCATGAGCTTTTCTGTAGTTTATTTTTAATGAGTTTTTAATGAAAGAATGCAAAAGCTGGAGGATACATAGGAAAGCTGTTTTAAATGGTGTCTTGTAGGGATGATATGTGTGATGCATGTATACACTCTTAGTATCTGTGGTTGCCTACACAAGATCAAGCCAGAAAAATATCTTTCACAGATCAGAAGGAGCACCCCAGGCCCTAGTCATTGCTGAGGAACTACTGGCTTTCAATAGCTACTGAGAGAAGGAGAATCATACTGTTTTGAGGGGAGGGTCAGTGATAGGTTTCTCATGCTTTACCGAGTGGCCCCATAGCCAAGCATATATGGACAGCACTAATTGAACTTACTGAGTTATCAAAAAAGTTTAAAAGACAGAAGGTTGGGA
The DNA here is from genome assembly GCF_000622305.1 of Nannospalax galili. Lineage (NCBI taxonomy): Eukaryota > Metazoa > Chordata > Mammalia > Rodentia > Spalacidae > Nannospalax > Nannospalax galili. The sequence continues at coordinate 1,202,915 of NW_008355468.1, read as the reverse complement.
AGGGGGAAATTGCATGTGTATGGGGGGGGATATGGAAGGAGTTGGGAAAATGGGGGTAATGGGATATTTCATTGTATAATGTATGAAATTTCAAGAATAAACAAAATAAAAGTCACATTTTAAATTCAAACTTTTTCTTGTATAGTGTATGTCACAGAAAAGTTTCTTTACATAATTAAACTTTTTGTAATGATAATTTTTCATAGCAGCTTATCAGCTTTCTGTTGTTAGCATTGAATAAAAATCATTGAGAGAACACTTCTCTCACCATTCAAAAATATAAACAGTTAGTAATATTTTAAATGTCACTATTTTGATTGCAATCAACACTATTGAACAGAGCATTATTAATTGGATTCATGTCATATCATTCTGTGGGTAGTTAACAAGTCATCTGAACCATGTGGGCACATTATAAGTCATCAAGAACAGAGCTGCAAATAATTACAGAAAACAACTCTCAAATTTTTGCTGAATGTCTTCTCTGTACTTAACAAGACATTTTCCACCTACAATTCTGTCCTTTTAATTCACCCTTCTCCAAGTGACATCAATTTACCAAGTGGTGTTTATAAAATACAAATCCAGATAACTCTATTTTTTGTAGTTCCAGCTAAATCACCTTTGCTGTTCAGAGTGGGGAGAATTTCTGGTGGGATATGAGTTCACTTCCCTGGATCCTTTTGCTCCCACACCCAGCCATACTTCATATAAGCTCGTGTCAGTCTGTTCCTCAGTGTCTCGATGGTTCCTTGCCTGAATAAATTCACAGCTCTAGCTGAACAGGATATGATAGTAGCAGGGTTATTACACACCATTTTATACTGACGGCTTTTCTTGCTGTAGGCACAAACTACCTGGTGGAAAGCAACCTCAGGCAGAGTGGGGTTATCTGGGTGGGTGGTTTAAGGCGACACAGCCTAGCATGGTGGAGAAGGCATGGCAGCACATGTCCACGGCTCAGAAAGCAAAAAAGGAATTCTGAAACTCAACTGGATTTCTTTTCCTCCCTCTATTCAGTCTAGCACCCCAGGCCACGGGATGGTGCTGTCCGCATTCAGGATGGATTTTCTTCTCTCAGTTAATCCCTTGGAGAGGTCCTTACAGACACATTTGAAGTTATGACCTACTAAGGCCCTAGACTTTACTTCTTGTTTTTGTTTTTGTTAATCTTTAATTAATTAATTAATTAAATTTTTTTTTGGTCTTGTTTTGAAACAGGGTCTCCTTGTAGCCCCAGCTGTCCTGGAACTCACTATGTAGACCAGACTGGCTTTGAACTCACAAAGATCTGCCTGCCTCTGCCTCCCAAGTGCTGAGATTAAAGGTGTGCACCACCACGCCTGGCATTTTATTTATTTTTATGTGTATGAGTGCTATGCCTGCATCTATGTAAGTGCACCCATGTCGTGCAGTGCTTGTGGAGGTCAGAAACCGGCATTGAACCTCCTGGAACCGGAGTTATGGCTAGATGTTAGCAACCATATGGGTGCTGGGATTTGAACCAGAGTCCTCTGCAAGAGCAGCCACTGCTGTTAACTGCTGAGCCATCTCCCTCTCCAGCCATGCATTTCTTCTTTTTTATGAATTATGTTTTAACTTTTATTTAGGATTTCACAAAGGAAAACTGTATTTATACCATTTCTCTACCTCCTCATTCCCCTCTGTCTCCTCCCATGCCCCTCCCTGACATTCTCAATTATGAGACCTTTTCTTCCTTAATTATTACATATATAGTATGTACTATGAGATTATATGTACTCTGATCCCATTTAGCTTATATGTACACATGTTTAGCACTGAGCGTTTGGGATTGAATAGTCTATCAGGAACCTCATCCTTGGAGTTAAGTGCATCTTCCCCTCAGCAACCTGCATTCCCTGTATCTCTTCATCTAGATGCACAACCTATGAAATTTCCCCTGCCTACTTTGGAATGTCAACTGGCGTTGCCATTGCATAGGTCTTGTTCAGGTAACCATATCATTGTGATTTCATGGGTGGAGCTTCCCTGTTATGTGTGAAAGACACTATCTAGCAACCGGTACCCTGTTTCTCTGGCTCTTACAATCTCTCTGCCACCTCTTCTGCTATGTTCCCAGAATCTTAAGTGTAGAAGTTGTGTTGAAATGTATCAGTTGAAAGTGGGAGCTCAATAGCCACTTATTCTCTGCATTTTTACCATCTGTGGATCTTTGTAAGACTGTCCATCTGTTGCAAAAAGAACTTCCTTGATGAGAGGTGAGTGCCACACTCAATCTATGGGTATAAGTATTTAGAAGACACGAGAAGTCACACGAGGTTCTCCTGTACGGTCTATGACCTCTCCAGCCACAGATAGTTATCTAGGCTTACAAAACCAGGGGTGAATTATCTTCCTATTGCATTAATCTTAAGTCCAATTAGGCAGTTGTTGGTTATTCCGAATGTAGGAGTGCGACTACTGTACCGTTGGGATTACCTTGCTGAGCCAGTCGTAGTCAGAGTTCATAAGTTTTATGGGTAGGACTATTGATTACTTTTCTCTTTGGCAGCTTGCACAGCACCTTCTGATACTGTGAAAGCTACTTATTAGAGAGGAAGCTTCCAGGTCAGCTCCAATTCAGTTCGTAAAAGTCCTGTGTCCAAAGTGTGCGCTGTCTTCAGCTATAGGGACTAAGAAGTAACCAAAGGAAATGGCAATACTGTGGATTGTTTGAGGCATCTTTTGGACTACCCTGATTAACAATTCAAAGGGAGATGTGCCATGCCTGTCACTGGAGTTTTGTTAGTCTGCAGCTCTTGCGGGGACCATTTTTATCCTGTATGGTATAACTCCATTTAAAGTGTGTGTGTGTGTGTGTATGTTTGTGTCTCTTGGCACATTAAGTTCAATGAGTCTTCTCAACTTTTTCTTTAACACTTTTCGGTGTCACAAATGCTCCAGATTTTAAAAAGTTTGGCTTCTTACGTTTTATTTTTATTTGTTTTTAGTTGTCCCCTTTTCTGTAATATGAACTTACTGACAATCAGACTTTGTTTCTAGTGTAGTCAGGCCAATATTTTTTGTCTAAAAGTTTTCCTAGCACAGCACATATGAGATACTCACTACATCCACTAAATGAAAGTCAGTACTGACTTGGAAAGACAGATGCTTGCCTTGTAAGCTACACATACCTATAATCCCAGGAGTTGGGAGAAGGAGGCACATAGATCATGTTCTCAAAGTCATCCTCCACAACATAATGAGTTCAAAAGCATGAATGAATGAATGAATGAATGAATGAATGATTAATGAATAAATTTGAAAAAAAATGGAAGAAAATAAAAAGGGCATAAATAACAGAATTATGATTTTATGAATCATTATTTCACCAACGTAGGCTGAATTCATGAGTGGGTATTCATAATGAGTTACTGGGGTACCTCTGACAGCTCTGTGATGAGCAGATGAATGTACTGTGGTCAGTCTTACCTCGGATCAAACTATCTTCAGTGTCAACAACAGAAGACACCACTGACATTACTGTCCAGCAACCATCTCCACTGAGATTTGGAAGTCTTAGCTATTCCTTATACCTCCAGGTAAACAATCAGCACAGAAACATGGGGACAAAGAAAAATTCCCCTCTGCCCTCTGAATTTTCGCTGGAATAAGCTGACAAGCGATTAAATGGGAGAAATAGGGAGACTGACAACATTGGGGGAAATCACTGAAGTGAACATTCAGTAAGATCGGTATGATTCGGAAAAGTGTACAAGTGAAGATGATTATAGGGAATGTAAGCAATCTATTTTGTTGTTAATTTTGTTTGGTTTTGTTTACTAGTTAGCAGCCCAAGCTGGCTTCTAGCAGAGTAATCCTCCTGCCTCAGCCTTCTGAGTATTTGAGATTACACCTGCACACCACCATGCCCTCAACTAATGTAGGCAATTTAAAAGGGAATGGCAATTAATTTTTAGGGGACCAAGATGGGCTACAGTAGCTTAGCACAAAATATGTTTGAACAACTGTCTGTCATCTATAAACGAATCTCTTTCAGAGTGAAATAGACAACACTGAGCCTGACAAAATGTTGTGCTGGCGTGTTGATGGGCTGTAGTCTTTCTTCCTGCAATAAAAGTTTAATTCATGGATGCTCATGGAAGAAAGAGCACTGATAATTGGTTCTTTGGCCATTCTAAACTTTTGGCAAGTAAGAAAGATTTTGATGGAAAGTATCTTTGTACTTGGATGAAAAAGGGAAAGTCAGAGGGACCTGGATTTTGAAGTAGATTCTAAAGACTCACAGCATAACAAATCGCCCACCTTTGGGGTATCATTTTTCTGAGCCCTGAAGAAACACTGCATAGCCTATGGTTCCTAGGTAGCTTTGGACTACTGAGCCTGTTACTGTATCCCATGTAGCTGTCAGGGATCTCTGCTCAAGCCATTCTATATCCAGAGATTTACACTATGTTTTCTAAGATATCAGGGGTGAAGTACAGAATCCATTCGCCAGCATCTACAATTTATGTGCCAATGGAGTCACTTGAAATCCCAAAATAGGAATAAATCACCTTCTGTGTTCTGTGAAGAGTCTGTGTCACTTCTCCCAATGACAGCACTTGTAAACCATAGATCAGAGCTGACTACACTCTCCCTTTGGGCTTCACATTTTGCTCATGAATGGGTAATATATTGGGGATGTTATAGTTTTAGTAACTGTCACTATAAGGCTCCACTCTTTGTTCCATCAAGCCATGGCCTGAATATGTTCTCATGAAATGGAAGTGATAATAACAGAGGAAAGGGAGAGGATGGAAAAGACAAAAACACAAATGAAAGAGAGGAGGAAGGAAGGGGACATCTGCCATTGTATTACCAAAATTTCCCTTTTTGCCTACACCACTGTAAAAATGTCAATCCAAACAGCAAGCTACAGGGTTCTCTATTAAAAAATTCTGTGAACTCTCTTTCAGCAGTCATAGGCAGCCCTTGCCAGACTGTCGTGGCTGCCTGAGCAGGGGTTTTATGTGACTGGGATTTTTGCAAAGCTGTTATTCAGTTGAACTTAATAGCACCAACCTTCACCTGCACCTTTGAGCCCACATAGACTTGAAATTTAACTTAATCTGAGGTTATATCAAGCCAGCTGTGGACTTAATGGATAAAACCTATCTGCTGAAATTATAACTTTTATTGCCCCAAATAAGAGGTCACCTCAGGTTTAGCACAGCCTATGGCAACCAGTAAAATCTCCTGTCTATGCATGCATGCATTTTGATACAGGCAGATTCCAGCTATAAATGCACAAAACAGAAAACCAGCAAGTCACCTCTTTTCCTCCTAGATTTCTACATCTTGGAAGCTCATTTTCCAGCTCCTTTTCTCCCTCCATGACATTGCTGCCCTCACTTTTGAGATTTCCCTGCCTTGGTGCTCCTTCACGTGATCTTTCAGAGGCTGCTGCCTTTCCTTTCCTTTCCTTTCCTTTCCTTTCCTTTCCTTTCCTTTCCTTTCCTTTCCTTTCCTTTCCTTTCCTTTCCTTTCCTTTCCTTTCCTTTCCTTTCCTTTCCTTTCTTTCCCATTTTACTTATATCTTAAAGATTTATTTGCATTTACACATAGGTGTCTGTGTATAAGTGTGCACCATGTGTATGTGTGCCCACAGAGCCCAGAAGTTGGATCCCCTAGAGACAGCGTTAGAGGGGGTTGTGTGCCACCCAAAGTGGGTTCTGAAAACCAAACTCCAGTTCTCTGGTTGAGCAGCAAGCACTCTTAACCGCTGAGCCACTTCTGTGGCCCACTTTTTACTTATTTACATGGCATTTATTCTTATCTTTATTTCTTCTCCTTACCAGTTACTGTGAGTAGGCTAACGGGAACTCTGAATAACCCAAAAGCAATCTGCCCAGAAAAACTAGGTCTGTCAATAATTAAATGAGGAAAACTAGAATACTAATGGTGAATGCCAGCAGGCCTAGCTGTTGTGATTTTGCAGTGATGAGAGGCCTCTCACCTTGCCTATCTCTTTCTCTTTAACATCCAACTTACAACCACTTTTCCTTTTCTTTCTGTTCTTATGGGTAATTTCAATGATTTCTTTATGTAAAAAAATTGGACTACAACTAAAGAGCAATTTTACGTAATGATCATTATTATAGAATGATACCATCAAAGTTCAGTTTGGTGACCCAATGTGGTTACTGGGTTTACTTAAAGGAGTATGTGTGGCAGATTACTTTCAAGAGGTGAAATGATACACAGACAACTGCATCACCAGAGCCCATCGAAACATGGGTGAGCACTCACGAAGCAGGGAATGTGGAGCGTGCTGCACACCCTGCAAGTGGTTCAACAGGTTGGAGAGGGTCTGCTCCAGGTAGTTCGGTTGGTCTGAGCCTATTTCAGGCAGTTCAGGTTGTCCCTTCTTTAGGCAGCTTGACTAGCCTGAGAGATCTTCCAACATGCCTGGGCCTTATATATGCTTGGGCAGTGGTTGAGGGGGCGTGTCTAGTGAATCTGGTCATTTTCAGGAATTTCCTGACACTATTGAGCTGTTTACTTCTTGATCTTAACAAGTTTCCCTGCAAGATAGGATGTTCTACCTCCCCTTAGAACATCCTGAGTCTTAGGAAGCTTTCCCTCCAAGGTGAAATGTCTGATCTCAGTGGAAACTGCTGCACAGCAGCAGTGTATGCTGTTACCATCAATCATTTTACTCAAACCCTGGACCAGAGGGATGGGTAAAGAGGCATCATACATATATTTCAGAGGAATTTATGTAGAGAAACCTGTAAACATCTAACATGGCCATTGCAGTTCTCAAAAGATATGTCGCTATAAATGAAAGTCTTCATAAAGTTAAAGATAAATGCCTTTTGGAACCAGAAACTTTGAATTCAAAGGCAACACCTTCATTTCTACCTGTGACACCTTGACGTTTCCATATTGTTCTAGAAACTCAGTTTCTCAATATGGTATGGAGGAGGAATTAATTTTTGATAAGCAACTTTTTCTTCCTAAAGATCAGAATTTCACATTCTAATTTTCAATTGGATATAGTCAGCTTCAATCCCCTTCAGAATGTAGAAAATTGATTTTATTGAATTTACAAGGAAGCCACATAGTAGTTGTAGATCTCTTTGCTATGTTTTGTAATCCACTGGATCAATGCTTACACTAACAGCCTTGAAAACCTCCTAGAAGTGAGGCCTTGCCATATATTTGAAATCTCAAATAAAAAAATCTAAATTTATTTTTTGCGTAATCTTTTTTAAAAAATGAAAAGCATCTTTTCTTCTTGCTGATGTTAAATTCACACATCAGGTCTTGGCGTGGTTAAAAATACATATGTAATGAATATAAAATATTAAGATATGTTCCATTTGGCTTCATTTAATATCTGCTTATAGTCATTAATTTATTTTGGCTTTCTTCATTCATCTAATACTTCTTTGAAAACAACTGTTTTCTAAAAGCAGACAGGAGACTGTAATAGTTAAAACTATTCCATTTAGGTTTTGTAGTGTTTCCTTTGAGAGATTCTAAACCAACAATTGCCTTCCAGTTATATAAGATGAATTTAGATCAGAAAACACTCTCATTTATACACCTAAGATTTCCAATAAAAGGCTGAAAACATTGATTTCCATTGCATGTGCACACACAGAGTAAAACATTTTCCCAATAAAATCCACCTCCTCTTTCTCCAGGCTTATGCTTCAATGTGCAGAGGGGAACCTTTGCAAACACACAAGAGAGAAACGTTTTCCTATTCTTTTTTTTTTTTTTCAAAAGATCGCACGACAGACAGATGGATAATTGTATAACGTATCCATTTCTACTAACCAGCTGGTGGTGCTTTTAGTAATAAAGTTTTACGTTTACTTGAATACCCTCTCTCTGTCAGGTTTCTCTTTTAATAAAAATATCCAGAAATGAAACAAGGCCCAGTTTCCTCATGACATGAGTAGTATCTATATATTTTATTGTTATTAACATGTGTTCTTACAAAGCTCAGTACAGCTTTTCCAGTTTCACCTCTTACCAAATAATGGGACAGATGAGGTAGGCAAGAAGCTGAAGTAGGATAAGATAAGAATCTCAGCGATGTATTGTCGTTATGAGCTTGTGTACTTCAAGGAAGCTTCTGGCATAACGTTTATGGTAAATGAATTCATATCTACAGGTCATAACTCATGTTGGCTTGATGACACATTCTGCTTGCATGTTATTTTTAAATATTAGAAATTAGAGATGAAAATGTATTCCACAAAAATCAAAATTCTCGATCTCTTATGAAAACTACCTTAACATCCACCCTTGCCCTGTTTCTCTGGTTTCTTTCTTTGGTCTTGATTTCCATTTCTCTTCTAGCAACTTCATGCTATTATATTTCTCTAGGCTGTCTTCTTTAAATTCTTCTTAGGCAGGAGTTAACTTCAATAAACAGGAAAATAATGCTAAGAAACATTTTGAAAATCATAATTGAAAAGATATATTTTTATATTACTTATTCTTCGAATATTTTAGACATTTATATAATGTATATTGAGCATATCCATGTACTTTTATCTCCTTCCAACTACCCCAGTACCCTTTATGCTTTCCCACACTCAAATTCATGTCTTCTTTTTTAACACCATTATTAATAAGCTCTTAGGTCCAGGTAGTGCTTTCCATACGCACATGGATGTATGATCTTTCGCTGGGGCATGAGCAACCTACCAGGGTCCATGTCTCATAGAGAGTGACTCTCCCTCCCTCAGAGCTATCAAATACCAATAGCTCCTCAGCTAGGGACTCTTTGAGCTCCTCTCTACTCCATGTTGGAATGTTGACTGTCTTGATCTTATGCAGGTCTTGTGCAGGCAACCACAGGTGTTGTGAGTCCTGAGCACAACAGTCATGTGGTATGACGAAGACAGCACTTCACAGCACTCCTCCCCATCCTCTGGTTCTTATATTCTTTCCTTCCCCTCTTTTGTGCTATTCCCTGAGTCTGGATAGTGGGAGGTTGATATAGCTGACCCATCCACAACTGAGCCTCTGTCATTTATACTCCCCATGTTGACTAGTCATGGGTCTTGGGGGAAAAAAAGATATACTCCTTAAAAAGAACTGAGAGGAAAATCATGCTCACTTGATTTTTGCCAAGTATTGTGTAAACCACTTCTGATATCACAATATAATAAAGAAAAGGTTACATTATAATTTCAGAAAACACCTTTTCATTTATTTCCCATGACGCACTTCTCTGAGGTGGGAAGTGACAGGTGTGCATGAGGCCAAACTCTGACTTGCTTTTGCAAGTTGGAGCACAGGAAACTACAGTTACTTTATTATTTTTTTCACAATTCAGTGTCTTTTAAAAGTGCCATGATGCCTGTGTGTGGTAAATTGCTTTTCACCTTGAACATGAAGACATTTAGCAGATCTGACATAAGGAAATGGGGAGGAGAGGGAATAAAGTGATAATGTTTGGGAGAGTTCAAAGATAACGTGGGAGAGATGGAAGAGTGTGGACAGAGAGCACCAGGCTCCAGGACAGCTTGCACAGAAAGAATAAACTGGTGTGGCATTAGAGTCTCACATTTTCCTTTACATTTATGTGGAAAGTTTTATGCAGAAGAAATGTCCCTTCTAGCAGGCATTTCGCAAAGCAAGCTCCCTGGTGCCTTCATTACATACATCCAAATACACAAGCCACAAGCATAGCTATTGAGTCCTTCATTTAAAAACATGTGAATTTACACCTTTGGTGGCAAATGGAACATCTGCCAATAACAAATTTCTATTTTATTGTAACCAACATCTGCGTATTATAGATATTTCAAAATATAGATGCCTTTATTTTTAAACCCAATTGTAAATTGTAAATAGCTGCTCTTATGCAGCTTCTAGTCTTATTTAACATTTTTTAAAGTCTATCAACCAGAATGTCTGAAATTTTACTCTCCTAAAATCCCCACTCGTCTTGTTCCCCATTGTTAGCAGCATAGATCTGAATCTGAAGGGCCCCCAGCAAAATTTGCACTCTTGTGTCTCTGACCAGATTTGTGCAGAGAAACAGGGATAATAGCAGGAAAAAAGATAGTTTACCAAAAGAAATAAACAAATGTGCTTGGACATGTGCCATCAATGCTTCCAAGCCTAGAGTCTAATGGACAACAAGATGGATACCATGTGGCTCCGGTGAGTCCATTGTGTGAGCTCTGTTTTGCGACATATAACTGTTGTTCAGGCGAGTTTGTAGTCTTCCTCTGTTTATTTATTTATTTATTTATTTATTTATTTATTTATTTATTTTGTTCGTTTATTTATTTTGGCCTTTTTGAGATAGGGTCTTCCTGTAGCCCCAGCTGGCATGGAATTCGGCTATCTAGACCAGGCTGGCCTTGATCTCACAGAGATCCACTTGTCTTTGCCTCTGGAGTGCTGGGATTAAAGATGTGCACCATCATGTCTGAATTCATTTATTTTTTCTATATGTTAATCTTGATGGACTTGGATTTTCCCTCTCTACTATATTCTCCTACTTCACCTGGATATAAAAGAAGGAGATATAATAAAACCAAGCTGAAAGCAATCAAGACTTGTCCTGGTCTCTGAGCCACTCATTGCCTCAACTTCCCACTAGGAAATACCTCAGCTTGAGGTAGGGATGTAGGAATGGCCATATAGCAGCATGTTATGTCCCAATACCTATGACAGCTCCAAGGATATAGCTTGGTCTAAAAAGCAAGGATATAACTATGTTGAATAATGTCATGTAATCTGTCATGTAATGTCATGTAGCAGGAGGCAGGAGCCTGGTTCAACATCATTTCTGTGATGTTCTTTCCAAAAGTCTCTAAGGACACTTTAATCATGAGAAAATATGCAATAAGAAAATATCAAATATATTGAACAAATAGCTGAGGACCATTCATTTAAAGCACCAAAATTATTGGAGCGTTGAGGAATTTTCAGATTGGAAGGGTCTAATGAGACATGACAACTAATTGTAAAACAGGTTACTGAAATGGCTCCTAGACCTGAAAGGCTAATCAATTTAACTAGAAAAAATGAAATCCTTATTAACTTAGTTTAAAAGATTGTATCAGCCTTATGCCCTGGTTTGTATTTTCTTGCAAATGTTCACAAGTCCAGCATTTCAAAATAAAAAGGAAAGAGAAGAAAAATCATAGTTGGGTGTTGATAATACTGTTAGAAGTCAGAATCCGCAGAAACAAATCAAATTTACCTAGCTTTTCAAAAGATGATTTTATTTCTGTATTTATTTATTTATTTTATGTGTATGAGTGCTATGCCTGCATGTATGTAAGTGTACCCATGTCATGTAGTGCCCAAAGAGGACTGTAGAGGGCACTGGGTTCCCTGGAACTGGAGTTAAGGATGGTTGTTAGCTGCCAGTGTGGGTGCTGGGAGTCCAACCTGGGGCTCCTACCAAGGCATCCAGTGCTCTTAATTGCTGAGCCATCACTTCAATTCCACCCTAAGTTTTTTTCATACATCAGTCTTGCAAATGTTATGTTAGTCAAGTTTCAAATGAGTCTATTTCCCCTTGAGATGAATATGATAATCTTTTAAGAAACCAAGCATATTATAATTATAATCATCAGTTTTGTAGCATGGAAAGAAAAAATTCCATACCATATAAATCAATCAAAAAGGCTTCATTTTTTTTCTTCCCCAAATTAGATTAAACTGTCCTATTTCAAGCCACAATGATATTAAGCAAAGAGATTATTAGATTTTGGCTTTATCCCTTGAAAAGGGTCATTCTATTTTCCAGGTGTCATTTTAATTTTGAATAGAAAGATAACGTGATCTGAGACAGATCCATTAAATGTAGGGTCTCAGCTTGCTTCTTCACAGTTTTTAGGTAGAAAATGCTTCATCTGAGTTGCCTGAATTTCTCTACAAAAATCCTATTTAACCATTTAAAGCTATGCCACTATTCTCATTGATTACCTTGTATGCATGTTTTAATAAAAGTATAAGGAATTCAAGGGACAATGTCTTATAAGACACCAAAATTATAATAAAATAGTCTTATATCTATAGTAAATTAAATCATCTGAGGTAGATGGAGACCATATTATTTTGGCAGATCTTAGATCTGATTTTTAATTTTTTATATATAAATAAGCAGTATAAGGAATGTGGAGAACAGCAATTAACTAATAACTTACTTCTATTAAATGTATCAGACCCATTGCTTTCCTGAGTTTACCTGATTTGTCAGAACTATATTAAAAAGCATTTTCTAATTTTAGAAAAACCACTTTAAAAATACATGAAGAAAATGCAGAAGAGGGAATTGGCTATTTAAAAAAGTAGCTGTTTAGAGCTGGCAAGATAGTTCAGAGGATAAAGGCATTTGTCGTCAGCCTTAATAACCTGAATTGGATTCCCAGGATCCACATGATAGGAGAAAACTAGATCCTGCAAGTTGACTTCTGACCTCCACATACCTACACATACACAAATAAATATACAACTATAATAAAATATTTTTTAAATGTCTACTTATGGGCCTGGAGAGTTGGCTCTGTGACTAAGAGTAGCACTGTTTGGTATGGTAGAACACTCAAGTTCAGTTTCCAGGACCCACATCGTGGCTAATGACCATCCATAATGCCAGTTCCAGGGGATCTAGCATCTTCTTCTGGACCTCATGTTGCATTGCATTCAAGGGTATACTTGCATCAAGTCTGCAAAACATTCATACACATAAAATATAAATAAATAGGTAATTTTTTTAAATGACTATTTAATTTAGTGTGTTTAAAAAAAAAAAACAAAAAAACAACACGAGTAGAGAGATAGCTCAGTGATTAAGAGCATGGACTGCTTTTGCAGATGACCCGAGTTAGGTTTCCAGCAACACATAGTGGCTAGTAGCCATCTGTAACTCCAGTTCCAGGGAATTTGACACCCTTTTCTGACCTCCACAGGCACTTCATGACATGAGTACATTCACATTCATGCAGGCAATGCATTCATACACATAAAATAAAAATAAATAAAATATTTTTTAAATGTATAACATTGTAGGAAAATGTATATTTATTGGGAGATAATTCGATTTATTGAATAAATTTAAAATACTGAAAGGAAGGCATATATTTTGCTTAAAGAGAAAACAGCAAACTGTATAGAGACATTCATGTCTCCTATTAGAGAAATACTGGCCTAAAGAAAGAAGCACTTTTAGAGCACGTGATGATTCCCGGGATTGGTCACTTTGATCATTTTCACAGTTGTTTTAATCATTAGTTTTAACATGCTGAAAACTTCAGAGATAGGCTGGCTAGATCTCAGTGGGTGAACATGCACTGAGGGATATCTGGGGACACTAACTTGACTCAATAGGCCTTATCATAAATGACAGAATGCATGAACTCCAATGGGAGGGTATTTGGGGAGTGTGCCAATGGGGAAGGTTTGTATAAAGGTGATTATGACGTTTTCTATGAAATACACAAAAATTCAATTTAAAAATTACCAAAAACAGAGAATGAAAAAAATTACATCTATATTTTTGACAGCTCACTTGCTTGTGTCGTAAGACGGAAGGCAACACACTAAATTTTTTATTATTTTTTACTTTATTTTTTATCATGAAAAGTGTCTTAACCTATAAAAAGCTTGTAAGTATATTTCTAAATGTGTATATTTTTCATATATAGTTTTACACCAATTCATTTCTTGTGATTTGATTTTTTTGCTCAGTTCCAACTTTGGAATATCTAAAACAGATCTATGAAGCACACCTGTCACTATTTACCAATGTAGAGCTATTTACTTATCATCTGTGAAGGACAATTTAAAGATTTGTGATACATGTTGACAGACTGTCCTTCAGAGAAACAAAAGCATTTCTGTTTCTTCTCCTGGTATTTGCTTTGTCATCTTCCTGTCAATTCTGTAGTGTTTGTAAACATGTATGGTATTACGTGTGTTGGAAGCTAACATTACATCAAGCCTATTGTATTTGTGTGTTGATTGGCAGATTCTTTTTGCAATTGCTTATTCAATACCACAGAAGGGTTTTTGTTTCTGTTCAGAAGAGCAAATCCTATGTTTCATTCTTTCAAGTGTTGACCTGGGTAAACTGGGGTCCCCCTTGTGGTTCTTAACCTCATTAGTAAAAGAATTTAAGAAAGTACTCAACAGGGAAATTTAATTAGAATTTAAAAAGAAAGGAACTCCAAGGGAGGCAAGCTTCAAATCTCAGCAGCAGTCCTGAGGACTGAAAATGGCCAGGTAGTTGAGGTGCCCAATTAGAAGGTTAAATCTCCATCCAGGCCAAAGATCCTATTCCTTTGTATTCTCTCTTATTGGGCTTTTATTGCTTTCATAACACTAGGTTATCTCCTTTGTTATGAACAATCATGCTACTTAACAGGTGTTTGAAATTCCCTTTTACAGACTGAAAAATTAACCAGGATTGGTGGCCATTGTGGGGCATTCCATGTCTTGGGTGGCAGAGCTGGGAGAATCAGAAGTCCAAAGTAAGTTTGAGCAAACATACCAAGTTCCAAGCCTGGAACTACCTGAGAAAACCAAACCAACAACTACAAATCACACTAGAAAGTTGAGATTTACCCATATAACTTTCCCACATTATAGAGCAAGTTGTAAAACCCTTGAACCATTATATGTCTGCTAAAGGAAACAGTCATAGAAGAGGAAGTGAACAGGTTGAGCTGACTGCCCACCCCTCAAGATTGTCAGCACTGAAGGAGAGAGCATAAACAGAGGCTGGCTTCTTGAATTCCAAGAGAGCTTTTTGTAACTTTTTTTTTGGCTTTATTTTTATTTTATGTGCATGTATGTTTTGCATGCATGTATGCAAGTGCACGCTTGTCACGCAGTGCCCATGGAGGGTAGAAGAGTGTGTGGGATCCCCTGGTACTGGAGTTACTGATGGTGTGAGTTGCCATATGGCTTCAGGGATTTAAACTCCAGTCTTAAGAATTAAGATTCCTGGAAGTCATAGGCCATCATATTTGTTAATTAACCTCTCTTTAAAAGTAAATGTTCTTATGGGCAGAAGCTGATTTTATTGTCTTGTGCAAGACTCTAGTCAACGTTCAACTTCTTTGGCCCCAGGAAAACTAGGGGAAAGATGCATAGCCCAATAACATTTCAAAGAAACAGTTTCTCAGACCTAGAGAAAAATAGTCCCTGGATTGTGAAACCTGAAAGAGGATTTTTAAAATATTTACATCTAGGAGACAGAGAAAGGATCTACAATTGCACTATTCTTTCTTAGAAGAACTGTGGAAAGTTAGAGGTCAAGGTTTGCCAGTCAGGAATGAGCCTGTTTGAAATTTGGGACAGTCAGTTTCTTTTGATCACTCACAATCACTTTCAACTTTCAGAAAGAAAATTTTCTGTTAGCCAAAATTATGGTAAATAACTTTCAGCAAATTCATATCGGTTTATAATTTGGTAAATTCCATAGCAGCAAAAATTTACAGTATAGTATTTTTATAAAAATGAGAAAATATTCTGGCTATTTATGCAATGCTGTGTCATTTTTAAAATTTGCACAACATTTTAAATATCATCTTGAAAGCAAAAGCAGGTAGCCAGCATTCTAAATTTCAAGTTAATGTATGCTTCTAATTTATAATTTGAGCATTGCCTCACCAATGTGGGGACTAACTCTGGAGTCCTCTTGGCACCCAAGTCTTGTGATCTCCATGAAAGAACTCTGAGGAGACACACAAAGCATATTTTGAAGACAGAGTTTATCTCAAAGTAAAAGAAAGCAGACTTCTAAGAGAGGAGAGCAAGCAGGGGCCATAGCAATGTACGTTTTAAGCAGGCTGTGTACAATTTCCAAAGCCTTTAGAATAGTCCATTTTCTAATATCCAGATGACTATCAGGCCCAACTGAATTGATTCTTAAAGGAGGAAGGCAGTGGTAGAGCCTGGCTCTTTTTAAAAATTTTTAAATTTATTTTTATTTATATGTTTATGAGTGTTTGCCTGAATGTATGTAAATGCACCGTGTGGTCCCATGAAAGCCTGGAATCACAAATGGTTGTCAGCTGTTCTGTAGGTGCTGGGAACCCCGGTCCTCTGCAAGAGCAGCCAGTGCTCTTAACTATTGAGTCATCTTTCTAGCCCCTCTGTCTTTGCTCTTTATCTCAAGATCTACTGATAGATAGCAGTCTTATAATGTATTTAGCACCAAGTTAGGTTAGTATTATCTGATGAACTTCAGGGAAGTTCAGGACGTCATTTCTCCCAGGGCCAGAGATATAACTCAGGTCCCATTTCTCTCACCAGTAATTAAAAGTAATTAAATTATAGTTCCAATCCTTGATTTTATAAATTCTTGATTATGAGGCAGAATCTGAAACCGATGTCCTCTATGCCCGTTAAACTCTAATGTGACACTACTGTTTCCCATAATTTTCAGCTTAATAATGAAGATGTATACACCAATAAAATATTCTAGATAAATAGTTAATTTTGTTTAATAACACATTGATATTCAAGAATATAGTCTTTTAAGATGCTTTTTAGTGTAAGTGTATGAGTGCCTGCCTGTTATGAATGAGCACCCTTTACTTGCAGTGCGTATGGAAGCCAGAAGAAGCTTTGGATCTCCTGGGATCAAACACCCGTCCTCTGCAAGAGCAGCTAGTGCTCTTAACTGCTGAGCCGTGTCTCCAGCCCAAGAATATATTCTTGTTGTATAGTATAAATTATATAGTCTAGGCAATTAGCTTTTAATCCTCTGAAAAACTGCTTAAGACGGAGATACTTTTTTCATCTCTGTTCTGCATAAGAATATCTAATTCCATAGATGCAGCTAGGCAAAAATAGCTAGAAAGTGATTTTGCAGAATTATATTCAATTAGTAGACCTACTAAATACAAATCACATAATTAGCAAAAAGAGTTTACGAAAAAATGGTAAACATGGTATAACCTTAGTTTTAAAAATCTACTGCAGTTGAGGATGGAGAGACAGCTCAGCAGTTAAGAGCCGATACCAGCCCTAGTCCAGTACCCACATTAGCCAGCTCACAACTGTCTATAACTACAGCTGCAGGGGATCTGACACCTCTTCTGGCCTCTGTGTATACTACACTAACATGCACATACCCACAAAGAAATACACATACCCATAATTAGAAACAAAACTAAGTACAACTTACTAAAGGCTATAACTAAGATCTGAACTGTGCTTACCGCCACTGAAAGCATGAATTGAATTTTATTTTTGTTCATCGATATTTGAGCATGACATGCATTTAGAATATTATATGTACTTCATTTTGAAGTATTTCATTGATTATTAAGCTTTGGTTCACTGAAAAATTATGTAAAATGAACTACAAAATGTACCTTGAATTTGAGGAGCATTCTAATTATGGATACTTTTCTATTATAATTTTTCCAATATTTTGAAAACACAGATACTCTCAATTTTAAGTAAGGTTTGAGAATCTCGTTGCCCTCAGTTACCTGATATGAAGACCAGACA
>NW_008355468.1:1151306-1185370 GCF_000622305.1 Nannospalax galili | reverse complement strand
TGTATATTACAAGGGGGTTTGTTTTAAAACCAGTAAGTAATTCTTATCGGAATTTTTGATTTTCTACAAACTTTAGTACTAAAACAGGTGTCTGATTATTTTTTCTTTTAAGTGACAACTTAGTTTATTTGGGGGGTTCTATTCCAATTTTTTAAATTTTAGAACATTTTAATTATTCCAAAGAGAGGCAATTCTTAATACACTTTTTCCAGATAACTTAAAGTAGGTTACATAAAAATACATATGCAATGAAGTTTAAGAGGGGGAAATAGGAAGAAGAAATCAAAGACCAAAGGATTTACCAACGTGGGATCAGCTTTGGTGGAATGATGAAGGTTTCCATTAGCTCTTTTTTTTTGAATCTTAACAAGTTTATTGGTCTTGCTTAGAAGCAATGAGTGGGGATTTATTTATAGAAGAGTGCATACCCTCCCATCCCTCCCATTTATGGCTGCACAGAAAGTCCACCCTCAAATATAAATCTCGTGACTTCTCAACAGCTGCATAAAATGGTGAGAGAGGTGCCTCATGGAGTTTTCGGCTTATATATCCATAGCCCTTCCACCACATGTAGCTAAGGTCAACTTGTTGGGTCGGAGGTGTAACTGACTTCTTGAGGAACGTGGATATGTATGAGTATAGCTTGCCAGCATAGTAGTTGGAGGATACTTCCAGTTAACACTCCACCTCTTCCTCTGGCTCTTATATTCTTTCTGCCTACCCTTTCCATAAAAGTCTCTGAGTCTTGGAGGGGGTGATAGGTGTGGGATGATCTTCCTCCTATTGTGGCAAGGCACTGAACTTTCAGGTATCTGCATCATCAGTTTTCCATGGGCTGTTGGCCCATTTCAGTGGGATTCCATCTGCTATAAAAACACAAACAGCAAGAAGCAAGAACATCTAAACAGTGGCTGCTATAATAACTTAACCTATGTGTGAACACAAATGCTTGGATGGTACTTTAGCAGGTACATCACATTCATGTAACAAAACAATGCAGTGATTTCCCTGCTGGGGCCTATATACTCCCATGCCACAGGGGGTTGTCCTGGTCTACAGTACCAGAGGTGTGCTTCACTTCTAGGAGTGAGCATTATATCCAATTGAAAATTTGCTGGTTGTACATACACTAGATGTGCCACTATTGCACCAGCAAGAACATCTTGTTTGGCATGTTGATAGTGCAACACGCAGGGCCTGTCATTGTGCAGAATTATAGGGGACAGTTCTCCAACCAGTCAGATGACTGATTCTTATTCAGTGGTGTGGTAGTTTGAATAAGAATGTCCCCTATAGGCTCCAAGTATTTGAACACTTGTACCCAGTTGGTTCTGCTTTTTGTGGAGAAAATACTTCAGTGTGTATGTGTGTGTGGTGGGGGATGCTTGAAAAGTTCACAGTCACATCCCATTTCCAGTCTGTCTCTCTGTTTCTTGGCTTTACTCTCTGGATGCCTACTGCAATGACTCAGCACAGTGATGGTCCCTTATTCCTCTAGGACCATAAGCAAAATAAATTCTTCCTTCTACAAAATTGCCTTGGTCATAGTGTTTATTACAGGAACAGAAAAGTAGATAATACAAAGAGAGAGAGAGTACTAATAATGCATTAGTGTATTTTGATTTGAGGTGGATAGAGACTGTGGAAGGAATTAGAATTGTGCCTGTCAGATAACCTCTGGTGGAAATCTTGAATTTTACAAGTGTTTTCTTTTTGCTTTTAGGGTTTTTTTTTTAATTGTTGTTTATATATTCTTTTTCATGGAAACAGAAGAGTTGTCTTTTTGTAGTCAGGCTTTGGGAGCATACTATCATCTGTAAGTGGGAAGAAAGGTTGGGAGCAAGAATATCATACAGATGATCTTGTTGGCAGTGGGTAAACAAAAGAGATCATAAGGAGGGTCTGCAAAAGTGGGAAAAAACACAGGACAAGGGACCTCAGGAAGGATGTTACTGGGTGTTGGGATGCAAATAACAAATAAAGAGACTTCTAGTAGCAACAATACCCAGGAAGCTGGTTGATTTAGAAGAAAACATTCTCAAAATCTACTTCTATAGGCTAAATTTTACTACCAAGGAAAGGAAGGGAAACGACCAAAAGAAAGAATACTTAGCTTCATAAAAAAAGAAAGAATTCTGTACAGTCCAACTCAGCATGCACCACTGTCAGTCTGGAGATGCTCCTTTGCGTGTCTAAGACTGATGCAAAGAGAAGTGTTTGTGCTAATCCATTTGACCCTTAGCATTTGAAGCTTTTTTCCATTTTTTTTTAACTTTATATGTGTTTTTGCCTGCAAGTATGTATGTGTACCACCTGCAAAGAGTGGCCACAGATCCCAGAAGAGGCATCAGATCTCCTGGGACAGTAGTTCCAGATGACTGCAAGGTGCACATGGATGCTGGTAATTTAATCTAGGTTCCCTTAACTACTGAGCCATCCAGCCACTCTAAAAAGTATTTTGTGAGTCTAGGAAGGCCATTTCAAATCTCTCTTGTTTTGAGTTATTAGAATTGACATTTATTTGCTGTAATTTTTAAAAAAGAATATTTTATTTATTATTTTTATTTTATGTGTATGAGTGTATTGCCTGAATGCATGTGAATGCACCTGTGTCGTGCAATGCCACAGAGGTCAGAAGAGGGTCCAAATTAGATGTGGTATATTGAATGGAAGATCTTGAATTAGATAAGATTTTAGTAAAAACTTAAGGTTTAAATCATAATTTGAAAATGGAAGGGTGCTTCATTACTGCATGGGTAATTAAATTGTATGGAACTGAAATAATTAAACTTTCTAAACAATTTACTTATTTTTATTTTTTATGTATGTGCAAGTATCTGCATGTACATATACACACCATGTGTATATCCAGTGCACATGGAGGTCAGAAGAGGGCACTGGATTCATTGGAACTGGAGTTACAGGAACGTGTGAGCTGCCTGATGTGGATGCTTGGAACTGAAACAAAGGCCTCTTCAATAGTAGTAGGCACTCAACTATTGTGCCATTGACTCAGTTCTAATTAAACTAATTTTTAAAGAGATAAATGAAGTATTTATTGTTAACAAATAAAAAATAAGTTGGGCAATAACTTTTGTCTTCAAGTTTTAGATTTGTGTTTTAGGGTTAGAAATTGAAACCAGACCATGGACCCTGTAGAGTATACGCTATCACTAAGCTAACCCCCAGCTCCTTAGATTTCAGAATTTTAAACTGAAGTCCAAAGCAGCTCATTGAAACTGTACCTAGTGATCTACAATTATCTGGTACTGTCAATAAAATTGCATTTACATAATTGTATTGATAGCTTGTTGATGACTGAATCAAATTCAACAGTACTGTTAATCGCTGATTGAAACAATCACAGTCCAGAAGAGGCAGAACTAGTACATGAATAAGTAGGGCAGCAGCATATCATTAGCAAGATGTGACACGTAATTAATAATGAGAAATTATAGATTTTGTAAAAGAGATCCACTGTGGAGAAATACATGACAAAGCAGCTTTTCATGGTGGGGATAGACCACCAGAGAAATGGACAGAAGTCAACTAATTTTTGTAAGAAGCATATGATTCAGTGGTTTCACTGCTGAGGATGAGGGGTGTGGATGTGGAGGTTGGGAAACTCATCCACATTCCAACACTAAGAGAGGGCAGGAAGAAGAATGATATGAACCATGTCTTCTAGTCTTGTGGAAGAACAAAGAGGAAAATGAAGTCAGTCCGATGGCCTCTGCCTGCCCAATACCCATGTGATATGGCCTGGAGAGTGGTGAGACAGAATTTCTCCTGTGTTTTCATTCATTAATTAGACTCGTCCAAGTCTGAAAACATTTAATTACATATTTGTTTATTTTGTGTGTATGTATAGAACCACATACATGACAAAGCACACCTGTGTCAGAAATCAATTTGCAAGAGCCCAGAGTCAGTACTCTTCTCCCATATAGAGGTCAGAAGATAGCACACAGGAGCTGACTACACCGTGTGAGTCCTGGGGATCAAACTCAGGTCCTTAGGTTGGTGGCAGGTACCTTTAGCCACTGAACTATCTCATGGGCCCACGTCTTTCAAGTTTTAATGCAACTGCATTTTGCAACAATAATGGAATTCCCAGGAGTTTTGTCTTTGGATCTTGTTTGTCTTTCATCTGTGACTGACTTGCACCTTGAGCTTATGACCAACAATGTTCTTCCTTCCCGCCTGCTTCTTCAGTGCTTTCATCTGCCACTGGCTTCTTGAAGAAGGGCCATTATAGGGCTATGGGCCAGCACCCCATTCTTTGGCATTGTCTTGACAGTGATGCATACTGTCTAGGGTCCAAATACTTCCCAATTATTAATTCACTTGGTGTCAACACAATAATAAACACAGACAAAAGTCTCCCACAATTTAATGATATGTAAATGAGGATTTTATTGATGGGTCAAGGTAACATTGTTCAGTGTCAACTGGCTTTTGCCTCCAAAGACAGCTCTTCCCTCCTCATCAGCACTCAGCTTTGAAGTATGCTCTATCAAGCAAATTGTCCAAAGTTCCAGATTTCACTCACAAGCCTCACTGGAAGCCTCAGAAAACAAAAGTTTCACCAACACAAGACATACAGAAAACCTAACAAAAGCCGCAAGCTTTTAAGATGTCTCGAGTTTCTACCATGCACTTTTGTGTGCTCATCTAGGAAAATGCTTTAAAGATGAATTGGAAGTCAAGAGATCCAGGTGTTTTAATAACAAAAATACTCTCAAATAATTTGGTGATGCCCTTTAAACACATGTGGAGACATTTATTTATCAAAATAAAAGAATCCACAGTCAAAAGTTTAAATTCACACTGGAAATGAAAACGTGAATGTTTTAAATATTCCCAAAATGTTTTCACATTCTTTGTTTGAGCTTGTTTTTAGGTCCAATGACAGGAAAAAGACAAACAATATACATTTACGTTAATGTACATATTTTGTGTCTCCATATAATTTATAGAGATGCATACACACACACACACACAAACACAGATATAAAGCATTCTTTCTATATTTAGGTGATTTAAAATGTATTTCATAGAAAATATATATTGACATAATTGTTTGTGGGTGTGTGTGTGTGTGTAGTGTGTGTGTGTGTGTGTGTGTGTGTATGTGATCGTGCAGGTACACGTGCTCATTGTGCACATGCAGGTAGAGGCCAGGGCACAACATTGGGTCTCATTCTTCAAGAGCTATCTACCTAGTGTTTTGAGACAGTATTTCTTACTGCCTAGAACTTGCCAAGTAGGCTAGGATGGCTATCTAGGAAGCCAAAGGAACCTCCTCTCTCTGCCTCCCCAGTGCTGGAGGTAGGAGCATGTGTCTCACACTTGGCTTTGTTCTCGTAGGCTCTGAAGACTCATTTCAGAAACTTGTTTTTGCAAGACAGCCACTTTATCATCTGAGCGGTCCTTTTGGCCTAAATTATTATTGTTAATTCTGAGATGCCCACTAAATTTGCAAACATAATTACTTGTGGTAATCTGGTACAGGTCTGCAGGTATTGACAAATTGGCTATATGATCTGACCTCTTTTCCTATAGCAGTTGCTAGATTCAGAGGAGAGGAATCTTTGCTACACATCAGGCAACAGTTTAGTTACAGATGTTTCATTTTTGGCTCAAGTTGCACAGATGAATATAACAGACTCTTCATGCTTGTGAGACCATGGTTGAGAATAAATAGTTGTCCCCTTTCCAGACAAGTGCTATCAAACTCAGTACCTTGCAATAATGTGCAGCCTGCCCTGCACTAAAATGAGGCTCCCACGATCCTTGAGGTTGACAACCTCTTTCCACTCTAATACAGGAAAGCTCCATTTACTTTTTCTGAAAACTCACCTGTTACAACCAGAGATTGCACAACTGAAAAGAAAAAAAAAACGTTGTAATGATGTTGTTCATTTTCTTCCTAAAATATCTTTTCTCATTTATGTAAGCAAAATCTTGCTCGTGACATTTTTGTTATATTTTTGAGACACAGTCTCACTATGTAGCCATAGCTGACCTGGAACTTTCTATGTAAACAAAGCTGGCCTCAAGCTCACAGAGATCCTCCTGCCTCTGGGATTAAAGGTGTGCACTATCATACTCTGCTCTCACTCATAATCTTTTCAAATTTTTTATTTTTATTGACTGCATATATATAAGTGCACCTGTGTCGTGCAAAGCCTGCAGAGGTCAGAAGCGGCTGTTTGATTCCCCTGGAACTGGAGTTATGGACAATTAGTTAGTTGCCATATGTCTGCTGGGCCCTCTCCAAGAGCAGCCAGTGCTCTTAACCTCTGAGCCATCTCTCCAGCCCCTCACTGATGATCTTAATAGTTGAAACAGTTGATATTAACAGTTAACATTGTGGTGTGTGTGCTGTTCCACATACTCATATATGCTATATCACACATAAACAATTTTAATCACAAATGTATGACCAACATAATTTTGTAGCTTTCTGTTTTCGCTTAGTATGGGCTGGCGAAAATATGTTTTAAATGTAGATGTTTATCACCTCTATAAGAAGAGCTCTTTGAAAAGAGCACATAGCATATATTTTAGATTTTGCTGGCCAGATATTGTCTGTTGTAGGGAAACAAGTTCTCTACTGTATCAGTAGAGCAGTCATACACAGAGGTTACACACATGGGTATAGATATGCTGTAACTAGACTTTACTTCTGAGAGGCTGAAGTGCTTCAGAAGTGGCCTGTGGGTCACAGTAGGTCATCTTCATCTGTACTGCTACGTTAATAGCTGCATAAATGTACATGCTGAGAATAAGACATGACTCATTTAAGCCTTTTGTTCCCATGGGATATTCCTGGCACTTTCATGGTTTTATCATTTTAAAATCCCACTTGCCAAGCATGGCTTCTGTGCTCAATGCAGTGACTACTATCCTCGGAGAAACCTTACTACTAACAAGTCCGTCAGCCCTCCTGGGCTTTCAGTCCTTCTCTTCCTCATCTAGAAGGCATAGGTGGACTTTGACTATATCTACCTGGATCAAATGGACAATGTCTCATCAGAGATTAAGGACACACATCTTTTGAAAAGCCCACTATTTTATTATGGTCAAATCTACATATAGTTCTGCCCGATTTTCAGTATTTTGGATTGCTTTTTCTATTTTAGTTTTTGTATATTTTATTTATTTTTATGCATATATGTGTTTTGTTTGCATGTATGTAAGTATACTGTGTGTGCAATGCCCACAGAGTCCAGAAGAGGGCATCTGATTTACCTGGTACTGGAATTAAGTAACTGGAGTTAGCAACCATGTGGATGCTGGGAACCAAATCTTGCTCCTTTGAAAGAGCAGCCAGTATCCATCTCTCCAGCCTCAGGATTATTTGTGTGTATGTAGTATGCTTGTGTGTATATATATGATTTTGAATATGTATAGTCAACATGCTTGCAAGTGTATGTGTGGCATGTGCAAGCCTATGGTTGAAGTCAAGAAGCTTCCTGCATCCCCCTTCTGCCTTATTCATTGAGGCACAGTCTCTCCATCAAACCCAGAGCTCCCTGATATGGCTAGTCTGGCTAGCCAATTTGTTCTGGGGTTCCCCTGTCTCTGCTTTCCCAGGCTAGAATTTCAGGTGTCCCACTTAACCAAACTGGAATTTACATAAAGTCTGGAGATCCAAACTCTGTGGCTCATGGTTACACAGTGAAGGTTTTAACTGCTGAGTCTGCTTTCTATTCCTGGGTGAATCTTTTATGTAGTTTATAAGGTGGGTGAAGCTTTTATTTATGGTTTCACATTTCTTAACTAACTTCCTTCCTTCCTTCCTTCCTTCCTTCCTTCCTTCCTTCCTTCCTTTCTTTCTTTCTTTCTTTCTTTCTTTCTTTCTTTCTTTCTTTCTTTCTTTCTTTCTGTCTGTTCCTTTTTATTTTATGTGTATGAGTGTTGTGCTTACATGTATGTAAACACACTTGTGTCATGCAGTACCTGCTGAGGTCAGAAGAGGGTGTCGGGTCCCCTGGAACTAGAGTTACAGACAGTTATTAGCTGCCATGTGGGTGATGAGATTCAAACCCAGGACTTCTGCAAGAGTAGCCCGTGCCGAGCCCCACATTTCTCAGCCTGCACTTACTAGAGGACATGTCCATTTCATTCTTCACAAACTGTGACCAGCTTTCATTGTTCTACATTGGAAATAGTGGGCAAAGACTTGTAATACACCTGCCTCATTTCTGCCTTCTCCTCATGGCATCACATTAATTCTTCTTCCTGAAGAACATAGCCTAGGATTGTTTGCTTCAGTTGCTCCTTTGGAAATTTGAATTATACAATCCAGGATATCTGAAATTTGAAAATCTGTTCCTAATGATTTTGAGATTATGGTGAAGGTCTTTGTTTTTGTGTTTGTTTTGGTTTTTGTTTTGTTTGTTTGAGTTGGAGTATTGCATTTTATAGAGATCTGGAGTTTGCTAAACTGAGCTACCCCATGCCCCAATTAAACATAAAATGATGGAGATTGTTATTAAAAAAAAAAAAAAAGTTTTGGTCTACGGGGGGAGAAGGGGAAGATTTTTCTTATGAGGAAAAACTATTGATGTTTGTGCATTGTTATGGTAATAGAAGTCAGCAAGTTGGAATGTTGTGAGAGAAGGAGAGAAATTTAGTAGAATTTCCCTCCTTTATATAATGTGGATCAAGAGAGATTATCTAAGATGACAGAGCAACAGAGGTTAAGCAGTCTATTTAAAATAATAAAGATAAGAAGGAAATGCTGTCTCTAAAACTCATAAAATAAAGAACAATAAAAACAAAATCCCTCAGATTATAAGGGGTTAGCCAGCTGATTAGTGTTTGAGTCTCAAAATCAATAATTGAGGCGCAAGTCTTTTCTTTGTAATTATAACACTAACTAACATTATAATGCAAAAGGAGTTGAGATTTTTCTTTGACATTTGGAAGATAAAAATTAAAAAGCAAGGTCCACATGTTTTGCTCTTCATGTTGTATCATTATTTAACATTTGCATCTTTTAATGTGAATTAGAGCTATTTGTCAATAATGAAACATGACGTCTCATAGCAAGTATTTCATTGCTTTTGCTCATTCTTTTTTAAAAGCAAATGAGGCCCAGCATGGTGGCGTACACCTTATATAACATTTAATTATTCATTTTGTGTTTTGGGTGATTTTTTAAAATAAAAAATGTATTTACTTAGAGGCATTCAGAATGTCAACCAAACAGCTGCAATTGTTGTTGTTGTTTTTTTTTTTGTTTTGTTTTTTTTTTTGCAATTACAGAGTGGTATTCAGTGAACAGAACAATTATTTTTGTATAAGCTGCATCAGAGACAACTGGAGATGAAATAAACTACCGTCCCCACATATAACTAATTTGTGCTGTGCATCAAGAACCTGCTTTAAATTTCCATGTCAATTTACAAGCCCCATACTGTACCAGGCAAGGTTAGTGGAAATACCACCAGGACAGGGCTGTCTAAAGACACATTCAGTAGTGTGTTAACTATACCAAAAAGGACGCTGTACAGTTTAAAAACAAACCTTACACAGCCTTACATCTCAACTTTTTTTCTTTAAAAGGAGTTGTGTGTGTGTGTGGGGGGTAAATGCTTTATAGACAAAAAGAAAATACTGCTAGAGCAAACCTATTTGTCATCGTCATGTTCTTCCTCCTCTTCTTCATCTTCCTCCTTTCCTCCTCTTCTTTTTCTTGATCTTTTCAGCCTTGACAGCCCCCTTTTTTGCAGCATCAGGTTTCCCTTTAGCTCTGTGGGCAGCAATATCCTTTTCATGTTTCTCCTTCAGCCTGGCGGTCTTCCTCTCCAAAGGCTGCTTGTCATCTGCAGCAGTGCTGTTCCACATCTCTCCCTGTTTCTTTGCAACACCACCAATAGATAAGCCAGGATGCTCTCCTTTGATTTGGGGGCAATACTCAGAACCGAACAAGAAGAAAGCGGAAGGACGCCCCTGGGCGCGCTGGGATCTTTGAACTTCTTTTTGTTTCCCCTTTAGGAGGGATATAGGTTTTCATTTCTCTTCCACAACGAGCCTTGTCAGCCTTTGCGATGTCTTCAAACGTTCGTTCTTTAGCAGACATGGTCTTCCACCTCTCTGAGCCCTTCCTGGAAAACTGAGAAGTTGATGGAAGCGTCAGGTGCTTCTTGTGCTCCTCCCTGCAAGTTTACACAAAGAATGCATACTATGACATCTTGCCTCTCGGCTTCTTAGGATCTCCTCTGCCCACGTTTAGGTGTTTTTCCTCAGGGAGGCACAGAGTCGCCCAGTGCCCGTCCAGCTCTCACCCCTGCGCTGTCTGTATGGAGCTCATTTACTCTATTGGATCCTTTTGGGTGAGATTTTGAGGCAGGGTCTCCCTTTTGCCCCAGGTGACCTGGAAAATTGCTATGTAGACCAGGCTGGACTTTGATCTCACAGAGATCTGTCTGGCTCTCCCTCTTGCAGAGGACTTCAGTGCTCTTCCCAGCACTCACACTAGGTAGCTCGCAACCACCTGTAACTCCAGCTACATGAGATCTGAATCTTCTTCTGACCTCTACAGGCATGTGTACACAATGCACATACATACACAGATACACATTTGAAAAAAATTATAAATCTTTAAAAGTATCCATGTCATGTAAAGAATATTCTTTCTGTTGTTTACATGAATGAGTAAGATCTTTAAATCTCGGGTATTAAATACACGAGTACAAGGAAAAACAAAGTCAAAGAGCAAAAACAAGGAGTAATTTGTGTTTCAGAGAAAATTTCAGATTTGTCTCCAGCCTCTTCATGTTTTATTTGATCAGGTATTACTTCCCAATGTAGGCTGCAAAACTATAGAAGAGCAGAATATAGTTACTATTTTTAGAAAAGTCAATGAAATAACAGGTGCTAACTGATTTTAATTTTAGATGATTAAAAATACAATGAATTACAACCTATTCATCACAGTTCCTCATTCCACATTTCACTCCCCCTTCCTCTGTTTCATTAATTTATAACTTGATTGAATAAAGTCAAAGTAAGTTTGGAAATATACATAATTACTGAAGCCTTATCCAGATATAGTTATTTTTTCCATGTCATATTCTGAGTTGGAGTATTACAAGCATCACAGAGAACTGAACTGGCTTCATTGGTAGCCAGTCTCAGGTTAAATGTTTTGGTAAGGAGAGGAGGAAATATTAAAAATTTATCAGCTTCAAAAGTTGAATAGTCATTTGAATACTTGTAGTGTCATAGTTCTATAATATTTTTGGTATATATCAGCTCACTGTGCCTTAGGTGTGACTTAATAGAAGCTATCAAGGTTAAGGGTTTTTGTAATATAAGACCAATCAGCAATATCCACAAATCATAGCCAATTGCAGAAGAGCTATCTGAGGTTGCAGTCTCATTGTGATGGGAACCCTTGTCCCTGCAGCTTGTCACAGTGCATTGTTCAGATGCATCAGGACCAGTCAGGTGCTGCAGGATGCACAAGATCACAGAGTGAGATTCCTCTCTTTTATATACCACAAAGGCAATGGATAGTGATAGCAATGCAATAATTCATAAACAAAAAAGTTGGCTCTGAAATTCCACCTAAAATAATTTTGCTTATTTATAAATCAAATAATATGTGTATAATTGATGATAATATTGGAAAATTGAACTGAATTATATGCACATCTCTAGGATCAGGCATACAAATGATAGTGCATCCATACCATGAGTACATGAAGTCATGAAGAAGATGCAGATGTGGTCACAAGGACACACTACATGCCTAATATAAGCAATAGGGGCTGGGGAGGTAGCTCAGCAGTTTCTTAACTTACAGGGCTTACTGCTCTTGCAGGGGACCCAAGTTCAGTGGCCAGCATCAAACAGTGGTTACTCACAACTCTCTATAACTGTAGTTACAAAGAATCTGACTCCTTCTTCTAGTCTCCAAGGACAGTTGTAAAAACACTGTTCTCATATGCATACCCACAGACACATAAATAAAACCTGAAAAAAATGTAAGCAATATAGAGATTTCAGAAACATAAGATGCCACAACTGTACTTCCAAATACAGTCAGATTATAATTCTGGCTTATTTGTATTTTTGAAATACACTATATGAAGTAGTTGAAATGATTTTATTAGTACACTTTTCCAGGTTTAAAATGTACAAGGTTATTATTTCATTGCGAAAGTATAAAACAGATCAGTCTATTTACACCATTAGGCCTAAAATAGATGATTCTGGTTATATTATCACTTAGCTCATTTTTCAGAAAACACATGAACAAATTTAACTTTAAAGTATTATATCAGAAAGTTATCTTGCCAACTTTTAGTAGTGTAACAAAGAATTCAGCAGTAGCATATGGGTATGCAATGAAAAATTTAAAAAATGCATTGACTTTCAAGGCTATGTGTGCTGAATATTAAACATGTGGAATTGCTAGTGCCTAAAGGGTTTCATTCAATGTAATATACATAAAGTTTGGAACCGTTTTAGGACCCCCATTTTAATAAATGAAATGCAATATGGAGGAAAAGAGTTTACTAAAGAATATTTTTGTTGTGCAGCCAATTATACTAACTACTACCTGGAGTGAAACTTTGTTTCTCTAATGTGTGATGTTAGAAATTATTATTATGATGTTAATATTTAAACAGGTTGAAATATTAAAATATGTTTAAGAAAACCTTTTAACATGTTCTTTAGACTCTCAGGGGCAGAGAGATTGTTCAGTGGGAAAGAACACTGGCTACATATGCCTGAGAACCGGAGTTCTGATCCCCATAATCCATGTGAAAGTGAGCCAGAGCAATGCACATCTGTAAACCCAATACTGGGGTCATAGAGGCAGGAGGATCACGGTGGCTTATTAGCCAGCCAGCCTCCCCTCTCTTCACCTCCTAGGCCTTCCCACCTCCCCTCTCTTCCTCTCCTAGGCCTTCCCACCTCCCCTCTCTCCCCCTCCTAGGCCTTCCCACCTCCCCTCTCTTCCCCTCCTAGGCCTTCCCCCCCCCCCCTCTTCCCTTCCTAGGCCTTCCCACCTCCCCCTCTTCCCTTCCTAGGCCTTCCCACCTCCCCCTCTTCCCTTCCTAGGCCTTCCCACCTCCCCCTCTTCCCTTCCTAGGCCTTCCCACCTCCCCCTCTTCCCTTCCTAGGCCTTCCCACCTCCCCCTCTTCCCTTCCTAGGCCTTCCCACCTCCCCCTCTTCCCTTCCTAGGCCTTCCCACCTCCCCCTCTTCCCTTCCTAGGCCTTCCCACCTCCCCCTCTTCCCTTCCTAGGCCTTCCCACCTCCCCCTCTTCCCTTCCTAGGCCTTCCCACCTCCCCCTCTTCCCTTCCTAGGCCTTCCCACCTCCCCCTCTTCCCTTCCTAGGCCTTCCCACCTCCCCCTCTTCCCTTCCTAGGCCTTCCCACCTCCCCCTCTTCCCTTCCTAGGCCTTCCCACCTCCCCCTCTTCCCTTCCTAGGCCTTCCCACCTCCCCCTCTTCCCTTCCTAGGCCTTCCCACCTCCCCCTCTTCCCTTCCTAGGCCTTCCCACCTCCCCCTCTTCCCTTCCTAGGCCTTCCCACCTCCCCCTCTTCCCTTCCTAGGCCTTCCCACCTCCCCCTCTTCCCTTCCTAGGCCTTCCCACCTCCCCCTCTTCCCTTCCTAGGCCTTCCCACCTCCCCTCTCTTCCCCTCCTAGGCCTTCCCACCTCCCCTCTCTTCCCCTCCTAGGTCTTCCCACCTCCCCTCTCTTCCCCTCTTCTTTTGTCTCCTTTTTTCTCCTCCCTTTTGTCCTTTCTTTTTCATGTGCAAAAGATTGAACTTGCCTCATACATGCTAAGCATACACTCTGTTACAAGGTTATAGGTTAGTTGCATGTTTCCTCCTCATCTATCCACCCAAACTTTGGTGATTGGCTCACTACCAAAGGCCAGATTGTACTACAACTGACTCCATCATTCTGGTGTTGTCTTCATGTTCCAGCAAGGCAGCCATTCACTGTCTTGCTTTATTCCTCCCTGTTAACAAATCCCTCAAGCTTTACCACAGTCATAAGAAAAAGTGTAACTTATAGATACCCTAATCCACTGCAGAAGATGCATCACAGGACACCAGGGATATCTCACCTGATAAAGGCACTTTCTGCTATGCCCAACAACCTGAATTTGATCTTACAGTGTGGGGAGAAAATGGATTCCAGCGAGTTGTCTCTTGATCTCTACATGCAAATAGATAGATGATTGATATGTACATAGATTATAGCTAGATAGATGATAGGTAGAAGATACATAGATGATGATAGCTAGCTAGCTAGATGATAGATATATAAATGATAGATGATGGATTGATAGATGATAGATAGATAGATGATAGATAGATGATAGATAGATAGATGATAGATAGATAGAAGATAGATAGATAGATGATAGGTAGATAGATAGATGATAGATATATAGATGATAGATAGATGATAGCTTGCTAGCTAGATAGACGATAGATAGATAGATGATAGATACATACATAGATACATAGATACATAGATAGATACATAGATGAGAGATGAGAGATGACTGCAATGCCATTTTTTGAAATACAGGACATGAGGAGTTATTAGGTTGAGTAGCTCTACCTTCTAGTGTCCCTACAGATCTACATTTTTGTGGAAACTAGTCTGTGAAATATTGGAAATCAGAGTAAGGTGAGCCCTTGTTTGTCAAAAAATACCTTTCCTGGAGGCTGGAGAGATGGCTTAGAGGTTAAGAGCACTGGCTGATCTTCAACAGGATCCTGGTTCTGTTTCATAACTCTGGTTCCAGGATATCTGACACCCTCTTATGGCTTCACAGGCATTTCACAACACAGGTACATTTATATACATGCAAGCAAAACACTTATTATATACATAAAAATTAATCAATAAAAATTAAAAATACTCCCCAAACCCATGATGTGGAGCCTGTGTTTACTTGTCATATTGAATAGACCCAGCACATTTACAGGTGTATTTTGACTTCAACCTTTAAGTTTTTTATCTATACACTGCATCAGAGAAACTCTGAGACTTTGGGATTAATGCTTTCAAAAGTCACATGCGGGGCTGGAGAGATGGCTCAGCGGTTAAGAGCACTGATTGCTCTTGCAGAGGCCCCGGGTTTAATTCCCAGCGCTCACATGGCGGCTATGAACAGTCCTTAACCACAGTTCCAGGGGAATCCGAAGCCTTCTTTTGACTTCTGTGACATTGCACGACACGGGTGCACTCACATACATGCAGGCAATACACTCATATGAACTATAAACGTAAGTGATGATAATATATCGTAAATTTAATATAACAAAACAGTTTAAAATTACAAATAGACTTATTTGCTGATTGTTTCTTTGAATAAATAAAAGGACTCAAGTGCACGACCATGGGGAGTGAAGAGTGATGGACATGAGGACTCGAGTCTTTGTGCCCCAGGAATACATTTTATTATTTTAATTTTGGAGCTTGATTTTGCAATGTCTTTGATGGCAATTCTGCTGCCTCAGTATGTACTTGTAGTGATGACTGGAAAAGTGTGCCTTTATTTCTCTCCATTCCTTCTCAGCTTCTGTGATGCATGGAAAATGAGCTTGTTCCTGCTCAGAGCTCTCTTTCTACCTAGATGACACAGAGAATCAGAAACTATGTCAGAAAATGGTTTTTAAATGACTTTCGCCCTTTCTCATTCCTCGTGAGTCTTCCATGACTCTTAAACTTTGATGTGCTGCCAGGCAACCTTAACTGTGATTTCTGGTTGTAGCTCAGGTGTTCTAGGTTACTATCAAGTTGCAAACATTGGGCATTACCACAAAATATGGGAAATCAAAGAATGATGAAGTTTAACATAAAGGGACAGGATAGGACCCTGTTCTATTAGCAAAAATTCTGCATAATAGTTCAAACACAGGGAGAACTAATCACACGAGTAGTTTGCCAGCTGCCTCCTGCATTCTTCTGATGTCTCTTGGGACAGAATAAAAGTGATTGCAATTATATATCATGTCTCAGGGGGATATGACAGTTTTAGCAATAGCTTTCTTGTTTTGTTTTTTTTTTTTTATCAAATTGTGTTAATAAAAAGGATGGCTCTGGTAATTTGGGCAACATTACATTTTGTTAGCCGTAATTACAGCAGAATTCAGTCTTGGTGACATAATGGCATACAAAAATCTTCCCAAGACATAATGTGTTCCAGTGTAGTCTCATATGGTGGCATCCTTATTTAAAAAATATTTTCTGGTAATATTTTAAGATAGACGTGCCTACTTACCTTTGTGTCAATTTACTTTATTCACTGTGATGTTGTTACATTTTTCAAATTTGAGGCATAACATCAAAAGTAAAATTTTGAGTGTTTATGGTCATAAAATTTGGAAGCATAAATACTGCCCATTTTCTTATGAAATTGTTTAAAATATGTGACACTGGATAGAAAAACTATCTTAAATCTTTTATAAAGCATCTAGCTCAGAGGATGCTCAAAATATGCGGAGGCTGTTCTCCTACCACAGGCTTATGTTCTTAACCCCAGGTGAACTGAAAATACAAGGGGCTTTAGAACAGACTTTGGTTCTGTCATTCTGCTTATAAAAATAATTTTAAAAAGCCCATCACCAAGTGATAAAGCGCTTTTCCTTTTATTACAACTATACATTTTTATGAAATAATTTTCATTTATTATTTGAAGATTTCATACATGAATACTATATATATGTATATTATACAATATCCCTTATGGCCACCTCCCAGATTCCCCTGGATCCCTTAGCTTATCCCTTCCCAACTTCACGTCTTCTTTTTCTTTTTAAATTATTAAAAACTCAATCCAATTAGTGCTGCTCATGTGCACATGGGGGTGGGACCATACGCTGGGACATGGGCAATGCCCTGTTCTCTGTTGCTATGATAAAACACTAACAAAAAATGACTTGAAGAACAAAGGATTTATTTGGATTATAGGTTAGAGTTCATCACTGAGGGTGGCCATGTCAGGATTTCAAGGCAGGAGCCGAGAAGCAGGAATGAAAGCAGAGACCATAGAAGACCTGCTGCTCAGTGACTTGCTTCCCCTGGCCTGCTTAGCTACCCCTCTTTCCAGGCCCATCCCCCAGGAGATGCCATGGGCAGTGGGCTGGGCCTGCCTACATCAATGAACCATCAAGAAAACAACTAACAAGCAGGGCCACAGGCCGATCTGGCAGAGGGAATCCCTCAGCTGAGGATCCCTCTTCCCAGGTGACTAGTTTGTGTCAATATGTCAAAAGTTAACCAACACAGACAACCTACTACTAAGGGCCACATTTCTAAAGAACAGTTACTCAGCCTCCTTCAATCACTTCAGCCTCCCTCAATGGTCCCTCCACTGGGGATAGGGTATTGGTATGCCTTCCCTCATTCATGCTAGAATTTTGGCTGGCTTGATCTCCTGGAAATCTTTTTTCAGGCAACCACAGCTGCCATGAGTTGATGTGTGCAACAGCCACCTCACTTCAAAGCATTTTCCATGTCTCCTCCCTGTCCTTCAGCCCTTTACATTTGGTCTTCCCTTCTCTGTGATGTTTCCTGAGCCGGGTCGGGGAGGTTGGTATAGATGCCCCATCTATGACTGAGCACTCACAGGACTTGTTCCTAGCACATTGGCTAGTATTTCATCTCTGCATTAACCGTTACCTATTGCAATAAGATGAATCTCTCACTAACATTGAGAAGAGCACAAATCTACCAGTATAAACATCGATAACTTTAAAAAAAATTTAATAACTACAGGATTAGAAGAAGCATTTCATTACAGCTTTAACATATTCAGTAACACACTCCAGAGCAAGAGTACATCTCTTCCACAAGTGGGTGCGAGTTTCTAGGTTCACAGTTGAATTAATACAGTTATACAATATTAAAGAACTCAGTATAAGCCCTTTAAGACATAAAATTGAATGAGTTTTTAACCTTTAAAAATGATCTCTATTTCATTTTAGACTATATTGTTCCTTGCAGAAAGAATCGTTTTTGCTACTAACACTGAGATGTTGGCGCATGCATCTATAATTTGTATGTATGTATCTATTACTAGTCATAATCGGTTGCATTTGGATCCTAGATGCCTGTGTATGTCTATAAAATCATCAGGTGGATTTCAATGGTAATGTTTATCACCGCTACTAATTAACATGAGGTAAATTTCCATGCTTCTTCCTCAAATATAATACATTTTAAAAAATTTGTTGATTTTTTTTGTGTGGGTATATCACACAGAACATCCCAAACCATCTTATTCAACTATACATCGATAACTTTTATGGTGATTTCCTTCTTTCTTTAACTTACCATGTGTTGCAAAATTTAACTTGGAGGGAAAGAAGGTTCAGGATGCCACAAATACAAAGTGCTATTCTAAAGACTAAACAGTATATGAACACTCAAATATGCATATTGAATAAACATCTCAGGTTCATTGCTAGAAGCTCACATCAACCAGTATGTCAATGGCATTCATTCATGTATCTTATGCATAGTAGGGATAGTTAGCAGTTACTTGGGACTCTCTGTGTGTTCCACACTATTGAATGGCAGTTTTGGTCCTTATAATATTGCCTTCATTACCATCCTATGTGCTGTTAGCTTCTCTATATCGCAAATGAATCCAGCCACTAACTAAGCAATTAGTCCCAAATTATACACATAGTCTTTGGCAAACTTTGACCACAATCCTATCTTGTAATATGAAAGTTTCTTATTTTTGTTTTCTTCTCTTAGGAATCTAAGCAAATTTTAAAATATTTTTGTTTTCCACAGTGCAGAAGTATCAAAAGACGAAGACAAGTACTCTCGTTTGATAACAGTTTTGATTAAAGAAAATGACTTATGGAGAATAATTTCTGCCAATTAGATACAAAATAACACCATATTTTCTAAAGACACCACTTTTCATTTGTGTTACTATACTGTATGCTCTTCAAGTAAATTTATAAAAATCATCTTTATCTCACATCCTGTCTCTACAGTCAGTGACAATATGTTGTGATGTTTTCACGTAGTTGTCAATGCATTTTCTTTGAAAGGTTAAAAGTGTTTCTTTTCAGTGAGTGATAATGGATATGATCCTCCAGATTCTTGTCCACCTTTTAGAATCACAGTACATCTTACACTAGATGATGAAATGGTTTTACTTAGACAGTTTTCCTACACTCCATTTCAGAGATAGATGGCGAAAAGGAGAAAGTATTATGGTACCCCTTGAAAGGGAAGCATGATCCCAGGTTTTAGAGTTGAAGCAGAACTTTACTTTTAAAGATTTATTTTAATTTTTGTTTATTTGTATGTGTGTATACCTATGTGTATTTATGTTTATATGTGTGGATGCTCATGGGGGTCAGAAGAAGTCAGATCTCCTGGAACTGGTGTCACAGTTGATTGTGAGCACCTTTCATTTGTGCTGGGAACTGAACTCAAGTCCTTTGCAAAAGTACCAAGTGCCGTTCACATATGAGGCATCTCTCTGACCCTAGGGTTGACTTTTAAAGAATCGTTTATGTAGTTCAGAAATCTTCTGTGAAAAACTGAATTGACTGTCCTTCACCTTCATAAAGTAATAATGAAGACAATTTGAATAAGACTGATTATAGGCCTGGTACACATCTTTAATCTCGGAATTCAGGAGATCTCTGTGAGTTCCAGGTCAATCAAACCCAGTCTGCATAGTGAATTCCATCCCAATTAAGATTACATAGTGAGAACCTGTTTTAAAAATGACTGATTTCAAGATGCTTGTGGCTATAAATGTATTGATTCCACTTTAAATAGACGGACTTCATGATGTGAGTTTTTCTTAATAAAGGGGCTATTTAAAATTCTGGTGTTTATGTTTACCGACGATAAAAAGTCGAACCATCATACATTTGTCTTCCTTCTTAAGAGTCTGTATTGTTGCAAATGATCATTCCAAATGTCTTATTAAAACTATAATTATTATTGGGCTGGCAAGATGACTCAATAGTAAAGGCACTTGTTGCCCAAAATGTAAAAATATATATTATTAATCCTGATAGTTTATATTTTGGGAAGGATTTTAAATTTGTTACCTTAGAACTATAAAAAATTTAAACAATATTTGAATACTATTGTATGATGCTTCATATAACATTTGAAAGGAATGATTCTGAACATAATCTCCAATAGTCTTTAGAAGCTGTGTGTTTGTAAAAGCAGTTAATTGGTCTGCTGGAGTGCTGGTGCATGCCTGTAGTCCCAGAAATTAGGAGGCAAAGACAGATCTCTGTGTGTGCAAGGCCAGCCTGGTCTACATAGTGAGTTCCATGCCAAAAAGACCAAAAAAACCAAAACCAAAACCAAACCAAAACAAAACAAAACAAAAGAAAACAAAACAAAAAACAATTAAATGACGGTAAATACTTATCACTGATAAACTAGGGTTACAGTAAGTACAAGTCAAGATTACAATTGAAGGTATTAACAAAATTCAATTTTGCAATGGAAAATAAAGCAAAATCATCTTTTTATGAGCTAGTTTTCTTCTCTAATGAAAAGAGTAGGACATTTTTTGATAAATGTGATATTAATTGCTTGCAGTCTTCATGATGTTAAGTGGAACTGTTGTCCAAACTTCTTGTGAGGTTGTGATTTTTGGTTGCTCAACTATTCTATCTGTTCTTGACTCTGGTGGAGAACAAAAATTTCTTATTGAATTTTCAAATAACACCTGTGCTTGGGTTCCACAACTGGGGAGAGATAATGATTGAATAAATCCACAGTGAGGTCTGGGAATTGGTTTGGAAAGTTCCCTTAGTGTTTGGCATATGAAGACATCTTAAAGCCATCTGCTTGTGTTAAATTCTCTTCAGCTTCTCTGGGTCTCACCAGTGTGGATAGTTTGGAACCTTAACTGATGAAGCAATAATTGAAGAAACACAGAACAAAATGCTCCTCTCACTACATTGTTAACCTAAAGCTGCTTTCTCTCAGTTCTTCTATCAAAATGAAAAAGTCTAAACATTGCTAGAGCAATTGTCTGAAGGGACAGCATCTATGAGTATATCTAGGGGCGATACTAGGAGTACAGCCAGGTTTGGCAGAAGAAACTGAACATTTAAGACAGACCAAAAAAAAATTTCAGGTTTGATTTATCTTTAAGATCTTGACATAGAAAGAAAAAGAGACTAGTGAATGATTCCTGTGTGAAGATGATCCCTGAAGATCAACCTTCTAATTCCATCTGTGATCTTCATGATCTTCTCTTTCTCTTAACACTCATTGTAGTCAATGCTCCTCTATAAAAGATATTAGATTCATTAGGTACTTAATTCCATCTAGGGACTGTAGACTGATTAAGACTGCTCCAGAATTGAAGTTAATCAGGACTCATTAAAGTTTAGATTTTGTAGGCAAACGTAGGTGAAATAGTGTGTTGGTTTTTTGTCTGTTTAAATATTTATTTTATTTTTATTTATGTGTATGGGTATATTGTCCATGTGTGCGGGTGTCTTTGAAGCCAGAAAGGATGTTAGATACTCTGGAGCCTAATTTACTGACAGTTGTGAGCTGCAGGGCTTGGTTGCTATGCTGGATAGCTTTAGTGTCAACTTGACACACCTGGGTTGAGGGAGCCTCAATTGGGGAATTGCCTCTATTGGACTGGCCTGTGGCCATGTCTGAAGGGCATCTTCTTGATGAGTGATGTGGGAGGGTCCAGCCCACTGTGGGTGGTGCCACCCTGGGCAGGTGGGCCTGTGTTGCATAAGAAAGCAGGCTGAGCAGGGGCCAGGGAAGCAAGCCAGTAAGCAGCGTTCTTCCATGGCCTGTGCTCCAGCTCCTGCCTCCAGGTTCCTGCCCTGAGTTCCTACCTTGGGCTCCCTGATGAACTATGTGTGGCCTGGGAGATGTAAGACAAATAAACCCTTTCCTCCCCAAGTTGGTACTGGTCAGATTGTTTTGTCACAGCAATGAAGAAACAAACTAGGACAGTTGCTGAAAATCAAACTCAAATCTTTAGTGAGAACAGCAAATGATTCTAACCACTGAGCTATCTCTAGGCTTTAAGCATTTATTTTTGATAATAAGAGGCAGAGAAGGGGCTACTGAAAAATAATAAAAGAAAATATGCATAGAGGTACATAAGATAAAAATTAAAATGGTAAAAATAAACAATGAAAACCAAGAAAACCAGTTGCAGAATTACTGATTTCAGAATGCCAGAAACACATCCATTCATTGCTTCACTCAGTAATGGTAACAGTGAGGTGTGGGCAACTCTCTATTTCCTGTCCTTGACCTACATATCATCTTATGATGCAGAAACTGATTGGGGGACAGTTTAACCTTGGTCACTCTATGCATCCTGACACAGAGGTAGTAGAAAGGACAGACAGTCCTGTCAAACTAAGGTTTACTTGAGGCAGAAAAGCATATGTGTGTGTGTGTGTGTGTGTACAGTATACATATATAATGTTATATATAATTATATATATAACATGAAATTGAGCAGGGGGTAATAAGATGAGGTGCAGATAGGGGAAAGAATCTAATTATGTTCAAGGATATGTTGCATGAAAATCACAAAACTCAATTACAATAATGGAAAAAAGCAGAGAAGTGGGGTAGATGTGTGGGAAGGAGACTGGACTGAACACACATTGTTTGAAAATGACATGATATCTAACACCTTATAAATTAAATAGAAAAAAATGTAAAAAAGAAATTCTGCAATGCTAAAACTTGCAATAAAATCCAGAAAACAAAACAATAAGAGAAACTGAAGATGAATGGTTCTTGAAAAATGACAGTCAAGGGGCTGGCTGCCCCGCTGGCCTCCACACAGGCAGACATGTGCACCTACATACACAGGAGCACACACATGCACCTTCATGCATACAAACAGGAAAACTGTACCCAGCAGGTACAGAAAGAAGCTGTGCAAACACCCATAGGAAGGGAAGGGGAGTGCCCACATGCCAGGGAGAGAGGCCAAGGCCCTATCCTTCCATCACAGCCCTCAGAACAGATCATCTTTCCTGACCTCATTTTGGACATTTTGGCTCCCAGAAATGTGAGATAATACATTTCTGTTGTTGATGTCTGTCCCTCACCTGCAGGACTTGTGACAGACCTAGGAAACTATAAGGATGATGGCCAAGCCCATAATTGGAGATAATAACAGGCCATTATTGTTTCCAATGGAAGAGTTCACCTGGATGTGCCAATGTGAGCCCAAATACTCATCAAAATAAGAGTGCAACCATTATGTAGACTAGTGTGAGGTTTTAATCACCTGGAAGAAAATCTTAGTGAGAACAATTATAAGACGCAGAGACTTTGTTAGCAAAGGGGTTCTGTATTCTTTGCTTGTTTCATAAACATTTGTAGTGAATTGTAGGCATTTCCACCCCATTCCTTTTTCTTCTTCCCCACTTCCCCTTCTGCTGAAGCCCTTCTTTATAAGATTCCCACCACTCATATAGTCATGCCTTGTTTTGGGTGGGCTCGACTGGGTTTGATTAAGGTTGCCTGCATGAACATGGGAGGGGAAAAGGGTTGTTAATATATGTAAAACAACTTGTAAGAAAAAATAGCCCTGTATCTGATATATTATAGAAGAGTTTTGTATATGTTTTAAATGTAACATGTGGCTAGGCACTGTGGTGCACACTATTAATTGTAGCTCTTGGGAGGCTGAGGCAGGTGGATCTCTGTAAGTTCCAGGCCAGCCTGGTTTACATAGTGAGTTCCAGGCCAACTGGGGCTATAGGGAGACCCTGTCTCAAAAATAAAATAAATTAATAGATGTAATATGTAAAATTATGGAGCTGAAATGGTGGCTCAGTGGTAATGAGAACTTGCTGCTCTTCCAGAGGACCAGAGTTCATTCATTTCCCAGCACCCACATCATTTAGCACACCACCTCCTGCATCTCCAGCTCCAAGGTATATGATGCCCTCTTCTGGCCTCCTGGGCATCTGTACACCAGTGCATATACTCATACACAGACACACATACATACATACAAATAAAAAATAATAAATTTTTAAAAATTACAAATTAAAGTAACATGTAAAATTAAGGAAGATATGTTTTTAAAGTGATGTATAAAGAAATCATGCTTACTTCAGTCCCTTAGAAAGAATAGCCATATTTTAATTTCCAGAAAATTTATCACATTTACTACAAATGATAGTAATATAAACACTGTCTAGAAATGTGAACGCTCTCCAAAATGAGGAATATTGGGTGTATCTTAGAAACAAGAGGATTTAATTCTCTTGGAGTCATCTCATATTTATCAGTTTTCTATGATGACAGTGTAATTTGCTTTATGCTACAATAACTTTATGCTGCAATACATAGCTAGGTGCTATCTCATTATACCACATGGGCTGAAAGGACTTAACACTACACTGTGTAAGTGTTGTTGAGATGCACCAAATGGGTAGACAAAGAAACAAATCATACATTGTGATTGTTTGTTTTAGTTTTTCCAGTTTTAAAGAGCAGGCAGTGTCAGGGCATAAATCCTGGGACTGTCACCCAGAGCAACGTGGCTCAGCTCTTTCCTGTGTCATGTTAGCTCCCTGTTGCCATAGTTGCTGCTAAGAAAATGCATTTTCTAAAAAATTTATAAATAATGATTGCAATATTTTTAGCTCTTTGTAGTGAAATACAATATCCAGTGCCTCTGAGAAGAGTATAAATCCAAGCACCCAGAAGGGATTTGGGTTACACTTGAGTCTAGTTACAAGTGGGCAGGAAAAGTTTCTCAGTGGTATCTATTACTGTGCACTTGCTGTCCTGCCTACTCAAAAGATAAATCCCAAGTATTTAGGCCCCAAAGACATATGGAACTGGCTTTGCACTTTAGACCTGCTTCTGTTATTCCAGAGTCTTGTCAGATACAGAGTTCTTATTTATCAATCATTTTCTTCTGTCACT
The DNA here is from genome assembly GCF_000622305.1 of Nannospalax galili. NCBI lineage: Eukaryota > Metazoa > Chordata > Mammalia > Rodentia > Spalacidae > Nannospalax > Nannospalax galili. The sequence goes on along the minus strand of NW_008355468.1, from coordinate 1,160,426 downwards.
CTTCTAAGTGTTAAATTATTGGATTTAACCTAGATGAGTGTGTTTTACTTAATTCCTGCATGTTTTTGCTGTCTCTAAAAACTATGGAATTTCTACTTTCTATTGAATAGGATTACAAAGATATCTATAATAGAAAAGCTGATTTTTGTTATATCTCTTTTTATAAGTGAGTTAACATAAGAGGAATTTTCACTTTATGTTCTTTTCCACAAGCAGTTACTATATACTTATTGAATAACTTACTTTTCTATTCAGCATGTACTGCAGGCCATCTGGAATGGAAAACACTCCCCACAAAATCCAAACAATAAGCACAGAGAACAATGTTAAAATTAAACAAAAGTTGGGATTACATGATGGCTTGTTGGTTAAGAGCACTGGATACTTTTCTGGAAGTCCTAGTTCACTTCCTAGCATCCACATGGCAGCTCACAACCTTCTCTACCTCCAATTTAAGGCAATCTGACACCCTCTTCTGGCCTCCATGTGTATTGGACACACATGGTACATTTACATACATGCAGATAAAACACTCATACATATAACAAAAATAGAAAGTAGATAAAAATAACACAGAAGTATCTACCACCTAGAGATAAGAAGCCATTAGCATTTTGTGAACATACATACACATACATGCACATCTGAACCACACATAAACAATATATGTATATTTACTTCACATACATAGCCAGTCTCATGCATGATTCACGTTATAAAAATGTCAAACACTTGAAACAAATGCTTATTTTCACTCATATTTAACACTGCCCAATGAAAGGACTTTTTATTTTAGACACTCAGGAACAGAGACGTTGCATCATAGTTTGAAATGACCTCACCAGGGTTTGTGAGGACATAGGAGGAGACCACTAAAGCTGTAGTCTCCTCTAAGAAGTTACACACTTTCATCATCAACCAGCTAGTCAAGTTCAGGCTGTCTCATCCTCATGCAGGTGTGGGAAAAGTCTTCTTCACAGGTTAGGAAAGGATGCAATAGAACAACATGTGGAGGTCCAGCAACACACTCGGTCTATATAGAGCCTCCTCTTTGTTTATCTTGTTTTCTGTTTCTTGAAAATGCATATACTATATCTGATATTATAAATAAGTTAGCTTAGTTTTATCTTATTTGTGTCCTGATAAGACAAGGTCACTTAAGTAACACTGGCATTTTCATGTTAGCGGGCAGATATGCACATCATTTTAAGAGTTCCCCGATTTTTCCATTTCAATGGATTTATGAAAAAGTAGATCACTTTATTCTCCTTCCCCTCTTTCCTGGCTCTGGATGGGTGATCCATGTATCCGTTGCAGCGTTTATCGCATATTGTGTTGAGTGAGTTACATAATCTTTTCCCTATCATACGTGTATTTTCATTTTTCATACACAAAGAGTTTAGTGTATTTTCATTCTTCAGTGGGGTTTGAAAGTCGTTTATATTCTTGGCTGTTCAGGACACTGACACAGGAGCATCATTTGAGTGCAGCATTTGAGGCTGGCCTGGGTAACAGAGCTCTGGGTAACTCTCTCTCCATTAACCTATCAACATAAGTTCTTTTTAAATTTTTTGTTGTTAGTTAACTACAGTCACCACCTTCTTCTTTGATGTTTTATTTGTACTGTTCCTTGTGAAAATGTATCAACTTACTCTTTATCATTTAAGGACAATGTTTTCCTCCTGTATTTTACAGTTTAAATCCATTTTCCCAAAAGGGCATACATTATAAAAAAATAATCAGAGAAGAACTTTTATCATTCAAAATAAAAAGATATGCAGCTGGAGAGATGGTTAAGTGGTTAAGAATTCTTGCTGTTCTTCTAAAGGGCAGGAGTTAGATTACTCCTACCCATGCTTATAACCAACTACCTATAACTCCAGCTCCAGTGGATCAGACAAGTCTAGGTTGTAGTGCATTGTTTAGGGAAGTCAACACAGAAACTCAAGCAGCTAGTAACATTACACATCCACAGTGAAGAGCTGAGAGACAATTAACACATGAGTCTTCACTTGTTTGCTCTCAGCTAGCTTTCTCTTGTCCCATATAGCTCAAGACCCTTTACTAGGGAATGGTGCTGCTCAGAATGACTGGGTATTCTTACGTTAATCAATAACCAAGACAGTCTGTCTCAGACATTAACACAGACCAACCTGATGTATACCTCAATGAGACTCTCCTCACAGGTGATTCTAGGATGTGTCAAGGTAACAGCTAAAACTACCAGTACAACGTACTCAAATACACAAAGAAGAAATTATAGCATAGCTTCTTAAGAAGAAGAAGAAAAAAGATTTAGCAGTGTTTTTGAGTTAATAATGTATAAAATGTACATAAAGCAAGTCTGGAGACCTTAGGGTATTTACCTACCATAGGCAAGGATTTGGGTTCAATAGCCAGCACCACTAAAAACAAATAAAATGACATGGAGAATAATTTCAGGAACAAGTAGTTGAATACTGAGATCTTGGTTAACTGCATTTTCTGATTCTTTGAAAATTGTTTCTTGGAAAATATTTTTACTAGTCTTTCTCACAAAATGCCATTTTATTAAAAAATCACCATGAGCTGTGGAACAACTTTTGTTAACCTCAGCACACTTACTGGAGAGTGGAATAAAGTTTACTTTTATTTTTATAGTTTCTTTATTATTTTTATTTTATGTGTATGCATGTATTGCCTGCAAGTGTGTAAGTGCACCTGTGTTGTACAATGCCTGTGGAGCTCAGAAGAGGGCACTCACATACATGCAGGCAATAAACTCTTACACATTAAATGAAAATAATAAAAAGAGAAAAAATATTTTAAAAAGGAAGAGGGTATTGTACTTCCCTGGAACTGAAGTTTCAGATAGTTGTTAGCTGTCATGTGGGTGCTGGGAATTGAACCTGGTCTTCTCAAAGAGCAATCAGTGGTCTTAACCACTGAGCCCCTAGCTTACTTTTATTAACACTACAACATTTCTATTTCTCACCTGTGTAATAAAACCCTAATTTTCACAGTATTGAGAAAATGTACATCAGTTGGGCAGCATCACCCACACACCAGGAATCCAGATGTCAAATAGAGTGCCGTTCCTGTTTTATTCTCTTGGTCAGAATCTGGAGTTACAGATTGGGCAGCATCACCCACACACCAGGAATCCAGATGTCAAATAGAGTACCGTTCCTGTTTTATTCTCTTGGTCAGAAACTGGAGTTACCTATGGGCTATGGGAGTCATAAATGGGGATATGGCCAGATAATGTCCTCCTATATGAAGTTTGTCTACACTGAGATTGTGGGATACCAGACCTGGCAAATGACAGGAGACTCGACCCGGGAGGCAAGTATGTCAGGCAACAGGTGCAGCAAAGAGGAATCCCAATTGCAAGAGATCCCAGCAGCTCATGTGGTTATAACATTACCATATTATAAACCTATAGAGAAGGCCAGAGGGAAAGGAGACTTAGACTTCAGTCCTAGAACTTCGACCTTGAGGACAGGCAATACCACTGAATTTAAGCATCAGCTGTATGGTTACCTGAAGCACGCAGCTACTGCATTAATTCTTTTTCTCATTGCTGTGACAAAATACCTGATCGTGGTGACCAATCTTGGATGTTAACTTGACAGACATGGAAAAAAGGAATCACAATTGAAGATGTTTACTTGATTGCTAACTGATGGGGAAGGGCCTAGCTCACTGAGGGTGGTGCCATCTCTGGGCAGCGGGGCCTGAGCTATATAAGAGGGGTAGCTGAATATGAGTCTGAAAACAAGCCAGTAACCAGATGGTGGTTTCCACTTCAAGCTCAAGCCTTGAGTTCCTGCCTTGGATACCCTGAATGAGGGAGTGTAACCTGAAGGCAAATAAAGATCAGCCCCCTGCCCCCCCGCCCCACCACAACCCCAGTCCTTGCTTTTGGTCAGTGATTTATCTCAAACTACAACACTGAAAATGCAGATTAAGGAAGAAAGAGGTTATACTGGCTCTCAGTTTGAGAGTACAGTCATCATGGTAGGGAAGGCATGGTAACAGGATATTAGTCATTCAAGTGCAAAAGAAGCAGAGACAGGACCTAAACAAATTGGCAAATTTCAAGTTCCATGAGAGACCTTGTATCAAAAAAAATAAGGTGGAAAGTAACTGCAGTAAGATATCTGAAACTGACAAGCACACACACCTGCACACGCATTTGCACACTCACACATGAACATATGCACACAGTTGCACACAAAAGTAATTGAATCGATACAAATCTTATTGCATAATCATTATACACAAAATTCAATCATCTTGCATACAGTGGAAGAAGAAAAAGCCCTGCTCATGTGTTAACCTACAGTACAAATTGCTAGTACTAATGCAACTTCCTAATGCTCACAGCACAAAGCATAAGCAAAAGCAAAAGCAAAAAGCAAGCAAACACAATAATACAAAAACAAAAACATGACACGAGTATGCCTTCTTGATCCTGAATACAAGATTAAATAAAAGTTTTCATTGTTATTCATGCATTATGAAACCCATGGCTAATATTAATGTTGATCAGAATATGAGAGTAACTCCGGGGCGTATGGTAATTATGTCACACATGAGAGAAGCAAGGATGTCTCAATTCAAGTGTAAACTGGTAATTAATGAAGGGCAAACTCTCTGAAGCACCATCTATACAGATAGATGTAGAAATATGGGAACTGTGAATCCTGAATCTTTCTTTCAGATTTTTTTCCATTTGAAAATGCTAAACACCATTTTGAACCAATACCCAAATTAAGATATTCTATTTGGGAAGGATAAAAAGATAAAGGACTGCTTTAAAGAGGCTGTAAACTCTTTGTTATGCTTACAAGGTTCAGTTCATACAAACAACATTGCTTTTGTTAAAAGTGTGGTCGAAATTAAGGCAGATTTGTAAGCTTCTTAGAACACACATGCACACATATGAGCACGCATATACTATATTACATATTTACACGTCAGCATACAATGAGTCCTTTTCAGAATATGATAAAAGCAAATGTTCTACATCATGAATGACTAGTATACTCAGTGATAAATTGCTTTATTAAAGTAGTGATAATGATCTTGAGTTTTGTGTTTCAAACTGTTGGTATAAAACCCTGCCTTAACCTCAAGGGAATTAGATAATTTATTCTAAGACAAATAGGAATGACCATGGAACAGGAACATGGATGCAGTCATCCCAAATACCGTGTTCCAACATTTATATGGTTACATGGACATTTATATTCACAGAACATAAAAACCAAGGCATTTAAATAATTCAGTGGTGGGAATATTAAGCAGGGACATTAAAGCAAATTAAAAAAAATCCCAGATAGGCCTTAGATGCCATCCTACAAAAGGTCCAGAGACACCTCCTTTGGGACTGTAACCTTGAACCAGCCTTATCATACTCTATTCTCAACACTTAAGCAAAATCCAAAGTCTTTTGATGAAGCAAAATCCAAAGTCTTTTGATGAGATAGTGTAAGGATTTTTCTTTATCTCCTAGTCCAGATGAAGGACAGAAAGAGATAATTCTACATGTAAATATCACTTAGTTCTGAAACAAATCTCAAGTATTTAATGTTAAGTCTGCTATATTTTCAGATAGTTCATAATCTACAACTAGAATCTTATTTTTTTTCTTACAAAACATAGCACACTTAAATACTTTGTTGTTGTTTATCTTATTTTTTTCCTTACTTATTTATCTTTATTTTATATGTATGAGTGTATTGTCTGCATGCATGTAAGTGTACCTGTGTTGTGCAATGCCCACACAACAGAAGACAGAAGAGGCCATCAGATCCCCTGGAACTGGAGTTAAAACAGTTGTCAATTGCCATGTGAGTGCTGGGATTTGAAACTGGGTCTTCTGTAAGAAGAGCCAGTGTTCTTAACCATTGAGCCATCTCTCCAGACTCTTACTGTTTCTTAAGGACAATTTCTGTACACTCTGAACTAGACATATGAAGGCCTCCTAGCAAGATACTAATTTAAAATAAAAGCCGTCCTGGCTGGTTTGACAGTTTAAGTATCACGCTGAAATTTCTGCAGAGTTTCTTGTTTATCTGAGCTGTTTTAGTTTTTCTATTTATGTAATTTTTGGTGATAATTTGTTGATTGATTGTAGAATTTCACACAGTAGATTTTGACCACATTCTGACCCCTTCCATCTTTCCAGTCCCTCCTTACTACCCCCCCATTTCAAGTTCTCCATTATTTATTTATTTACTTAATTTTTTTAAGGCCTATCAATCTGCACCTTCCAAGTGCTCTGGGATGTGGGCCCATGCTTGGTGGTTATTTGTAATGAATGAAACCTGCCAACTGCAAAAACATACTTCATTTTATAATGGTAAAATAGCAGAGACTTCAGTATTCTTTTTGCCCCTTATTCCACTATGCTTCATGAGCCTTAAGTGTAGAGGTTCCTTTGTAGATGTATCACTTAGGGTTGGGAAATTCATAGTCTCTGTGTGTGACCAGTTGTGGAACTCTGTAATAGTCTCCATCTCTTCCAAAAGAAGCTTCTTTGATGAATGGTGACTGGCATACTTGTATATAAATATAAGGATTCATATTTAGTGCATTGTAAGACATTACATTTGTCTAGGGATGTGAGAGATTTGGGGTTTTCTCTGAGACCTATGACCTTTCCAGCCATATGTATTTGGCTATGTTTAGAGTACCACACGTGAATTTCCTCCCACTGAGTGGGCTTTAAGTTAAATTAGGAAGATGTTGATTACTCCTAAGATAAAAGTGCCACGACTGCCTCATTGTAGTTTTCTGTCATGGTCTAATGCACCTTTAATCTCAACTCTCATCAAAAAAGTTCCCTTGTGCAATGCAACAGAGTGCTATGATCACAAAAGGACACAGATGATAAAAGCATAGAGAATAAGGGTCTGCAGAATGTGGGTCCTTGGATAGGGTTCCTATATTAAACTTGACCCATTCAGGGCTCAGGGACCATTCTTAAAGAGACGGTGGAAAAATTGTAACCGCAAGGGGAAGGAGCATGACAAAACAGTCTCCTGTGACCAATCTTATATGAACCTTCAGCAATTGTGTCAACATGTAGAAGACCCATGCAAACTGAAGCAGACAAAAACCCAGCACAGAACTGTGGCAATGGGCAGCAGGCCCCAATCTTAGCCAAAGAATGATTGGCAGCTGATTACTGCTGGGTGAGGAATAATTGAACTTCTTAAAGGAAGGGAATCTAGATAGGCTGACTAGACCTCAGTAGATCTGAGGGACATCTGGGGACACTGACTTGCCATGACAAGCCTTAGTACAAATGACAGATGCATGAAATCTAGTCGGGGGGGCTCTGGGAGGGGGCCAGTTGAGAAAGGGGTATAAAGATGATTAAGATGCTCAGTATCAAATACACAAAAATTCAATAAAATTTATGAAAATATAGCAGATGCTTAAATCCAAATATTTGTTAACTGTTAGTATTTGAACCAAGCAGGTTGGTTTTATGATGTGGTTACCATCCTAATTATAGAAAAATATGTTTATTAATAACTAAAAATTTAAAATAACATCTATTTTAAAAATCACTATAAAATAACTTGGAGCAGTCTATCAATGTAAGCTCTGACTATACTGAATTCCACATACTTAAGGCATATCCTCACTATACTGCACTGTGCGCTGAATCCAGAACAAGGAGTATGTTCTCCATGGGTTCAGAAATCAAGATTTTTATTTAAAAGATCCAGCAAAATTTACAATTTCAAATTTCCTATCCACAAAATTCTTTCAGTTCTTTTACACAAATATTTGGTATATACTCTCAAAGTTCATTACATTATATTGAGTATAGTTTAACAAGCCATGATAAAAGGAACCTCAAGAGAGGTAGGACCATAGGAGAAGGGTATTAGTAAGGGAGAAAGGGGGGAAATGGGGGCACCTTAAGTGGGATCTCCATGATGGAGGGGTTAGACAAAGCGAGAGATAAATAATGCCTAGCTGCCATATTACTCCAACAACCTACTGACAAATTATACATAGCAGATCAAGAAATATATGTCTAAGTAAGCTTTATCTGAGAACAATTGGTCTTTGCCCAAGATTTATCTACATGACACACAGTAATTAAAAGTACCAGACTGTGGAACTAACCTTATTGGGTGTTTAACAGACATACTTTGAGGCCTATAATAATTTGGTCAGAGGAACATAAAGGACACTTTTTGCTCCTTGTCATCTTAGGTCAACTAGTTCCAGGGGACTATAAACATCTCTCAAAATGTCCAGTAATTTTGGTGGGTCACCTGTCCTCTTGATCAAGGAGTCTGAGGAGACCCCACCAGATGGACTTGAACCAGTGTCCAGTCTACAAAGAGGAGGGTCAACACAGAGGAATCATTTCCTCCATACTTCCAAGAGAAGCCAACCATGGTAGAGCAGGGCCTTCAACTTATCTTCACATAGATGGAACTGGTAAAAGAAAGGAGCCAGGGGCTCCTCCCAATCCCATGTGACCCCTGAGGAACAGATCCTCAAATGACCTTAAGAGTAAAAATAAATCGGTTTATCTGGGCCAAATTTATGGCCTTAAACACCCAAAAGGAAAGTATAACCAATGATTAAAGGGGCCAATATATTTTCTTAAGAGTCCATATGCATAGCTAAAGGCTACATAACAAGCAACAATGCCAGATAGGAGATACCTTCTCTTGAGTTGTTGGCCCAGGTGGCCAAAGGGACTCCCAGACAGTAACCCATCATAGAAATGGGAAAATAAACACCAGACCCTAATCTTATCCAAAGGAATATTGACAAATGATTGGTGCTAGATGAGGAACAGCTGACCTTCCTAAAACAAAGACCTCTAGATAGGCTGACTAGATCCACCAGAAGGGCAAATAGTAGGGAATGGCCGGGTGCCGACAACACAGCAGACAGTAGCAGGAATATCAGAGTATAAGGGCTCTAGTGGGGGGAGGGAGGCTACGGGAGGGTGCCATCTGGGAAGTGGGTGTATAGTTGAATAAGATGGTTTGGGATGTTCTGCATGATATACACACACAGAAAAAAAATCAACAAATTTTTTAAATGTATTATATTTGAGGAGGAAGCATAAAAGTTTACATCATATTAATTAGT
>NW_008355468.1:1145050-1151103 GCF_000622305.1 Nannospalax galili | reverse complement strand
AAAGTGAACCTAAAAGTTTTATAGCCACTTTTGAAAGAGGTGTACTCTTGCTCTGGAGTGTGTTACTGAATATGTTAAAGCTGTAATAAAATGCTTCTTGTAATCATGTAGTTATTAAAAAATTTTAAAAAATGATTAAGAAATAATTCTTCAAAGCATAAAAATTTGTCCTTAATGATTAGTAGATGTGAGAAACATTACCATTGAAATATACCTGATGACTTTATATCCATGCTCAGATGCCAAGGAGCTCAGAAAGTAACTGACTGTGACTAGTAATAATAAGATATATTGAGATTACAAACGCATGTACAAACATGTTAATGTCAATTGCATTAAAAATGATTTTTTTTCTGTATGAAAATGTGTATTTTAATAGTGAAGTGGAGATCTTTTTTAAAGTTTAAAACCTCATTTAATTTCATGTCTTATAGGGTTTATACTGAGTACAATATTGTATAACTGTAATAATTCAACTGTAAACCTAAAAATTTACAGCCAATTTTGAAAGAGATGCATCTTAGCTTTGGAAATTGTTATTGAATATGTCAATGCTGTTGTAATGAAATTCTTCTAAGTATGTGGCTATTAAATAAATAATTTAAAAAATTATAGATGTATTTTAATGTGATGGAGGAGATAACATTACCCGAAAGGTGGTTTTCCCAGGCTGAGGCATATGCACTGCTCTCTGGATATGCCAAACCCTGCAATTCATCCAAATCTGGGAAAGTCAATTGCGTAACTTGTGGGAGTGGAAGGACTGTTTCCACCATCCCCTTCGATAAAAATTAAATTAAAAAATAAGACATCTACCTAACTTTTTTATCTACCTACTGCTCTATCTTGTAACTATTGATCTGTCTGTGGAAGTGTCATCTATATTTAATGGAAAGATCTTGATTGTTATAGGTGTCGATGTATTATTTATACAATTTCTTTAGTTTAGTTTCATTATTCTTTTATGTGTGTGATGCGTGTATGTGTAGCCTTGTGCAGGACTATGAGCAGAAGCCACATGCTGAAATCAGGTCACTTCATCAGTTGCCCTCCACCCTACTTTTTGAGACAAGTGTTCTCACTTCACTGGAGCTAGAGCTGGTCAGCTGGCCGCAGGGATCTGCATGTCTCTGACTCCCCAGCTCTGGAATCCCAGGCTTGTACTGCCAGGCTTGGCTTTTTGACATGAGTGATGGGCTCCAAACTCAGGTCCTCAAGCAGATGCAGAAATCATTTTAGGATTGAGCTGTTTCTCTATTCCTATTTTTCTTACTTTGACTCAACCATTTTGAATTGTCCTATATTGCAAAGACAGATATAAATTTAGCTGGTAAAAGTTGGGAGGTAACCTGCATTTATGAGATAATAAGCCTCTTTTATGTTGTCAGCATCTACTTTTCTTTCTCTTTATTGTTTTACATTTTGTGTTTGTGTGTGTGTATGTGTGTGTGATTTACACACATATAGGTACTCAGGTACAAGCAGAGGCCAGAGGGGAATGTTGGGTGGCCTCTTCTATCTCTCTTAACTGAACCTGAGCCTCCCACTGGTTTCAGCATGTCAGAACACCACAGGACCCAGGGACCCACCTCTGAACTGCCGATTCAAGTTTATCCAGGACCATACCTCACTTTTACTTGGGTGCTAAGATCAGGAATCTGGTCTACATCTTTGTACAGCAAGCGCTCTTAACTGACCAGCCATCTCCCCTACCCAGAATCTAATTAAAAAAATTTTTTTCTTATAAGGTTTCCCTAATTTTTGTACACAATTCCGGTGTTACTGTAATTTTAATGTTTCCATCGGGCACATGGAAATTTTCTCTTCTGTGTTTAATTTTACATGTATTTAATCATACACAATAAACATGCAAACTGATCACTAAGACATTTTCTTTTGCTGCAAATTGAAAGGCTCCTTCTAATTTCAAAAGTGAATTTGTGCTACAATTGACTCAGATAGATAATGACTTGTCTCCACTACAAGAAAATAGAGAAGAAAGGGATAAACTGTTATTAGAATAGCATTGCCAGCTCAATTTTGCAGGTATCAGGAGGTTTATATCTTTTGACCTTTAGTTAAATACTGAGAACCTCCAGGAATAAAAGCTCTGTGGTAGCCTTAAGTATTATTGGTCTTATCTGCATATCTAAATGCAATCTTTAAGCTACTTAGGATTCACCTTCCCTGCTGCATACTTTCTTAATATCTCTGTAATTGTAAAGAGGGCTTTGATGAGCATATTAAGGTTTCCTTGCTTCCCAGTGAATTGCCTGCTCTGTGGCAGATAAGCAGACTTCAAGGACTGTTGAGATTATCAATGTCCCATTTTCTTTGATTTCTTCATTTTCTAATTTCTTTAAAACACACCCTTCCTTCACTACTGTGGAGTCACACAAGCAAGCACCATGTTAAGGTAGAGGAGACATAGAAGGAGTCAGGGGATTTTTTTTTTTTTTTTTTTTTTTTTGCAAATTACATTTTTAACACCATCACTAACTTCTAGTAAAATCTTGACGAAGTTACTGAAGTTTCCTGAAGATAGAGGAATCACTGCATCAAAGACTACCTGACTTGTAAACATTATGATTAGTTAAAAATACAGGTTCTTAGAGGACTAGAGAGATGGCTCCACAGATAGGAGGACTTGCTGCTCTTGCAGAGGGCCTGGGTTCAGTTTCCAGCACCCACATGGTGGCTATAACCATTCTATAACTCCATTTCCAGGGTATCCAGTGCTCTTTTCTGGCCTCCATAGACACCAGGCACATACATGGTACACATACATACATTTGTACAAAACACTCATACATATAAAATTTTTAAAAATGATTTAAAGAATATAACTTTTACTATTATTCATTTACTGATTTTTTTCAGTGATTCTTGAACATTTAATAAGAACAAATAAGTTATTGTTCAATGAAATTTTAAATCTGACCGTAGGTTTTAAATCTACTTCCTACATTTAAGGGAAGGGCAACTAGATTTAAGAAGCAAGACATTTTATATATAAATAAAATAAAATTTCCAATCAGTTTAGATTTGTCTGGATGTGCAGTATATGTTGTTAGGGAACTATAAGCAACCGTTATTAACCTAATGTTGTTTTATGGCCCAAGGAATACTGTGTTGTATTAGCACTAACAGTTTCAAGGTGGTAAGTGTGTGGTTTTCCCATGTGACATTCACAGGGAGAGGTGTCCTAGAGGTAGTATTATGTCCTAACTCCCAACTCAAGTGAGCTTCACTTGTTTGAACAAGAAAACAAATACAAAACTTCAAAGTGCATCTAAGAGATCTAAGAGCATTATTTTTAATTGCACATATTTATTTAGTACATGTAGGTGTGTGTGTATGTGTGTGTGTGTGTGTGTGTGTGTGTGTGTGTGTAGGTCATATGACAACTGACAGAAGTCGGTTCTCTCCTTCTACCTTGTTGGTCTTAGGAATTGGACTTGGGTGTTCAGGCTTGGCAGCAAGAGCCTTTAACCAGCTCAGATATCTCGCAACATTATTTTTAGAGATGTTGAAAACAACATAACATCAAGGTGTTCTGTATAAAAAAGTGTAAATTAAATTTTATTATTACTTATGATGTGTTATCTGTCTCCTGAATCTCATTATTAGTTGTTTTATGGAGCGGAGAAAAGTAAAAATCTGACACACGCTTGATCGCGTCTCCTGATCTACTTGTGTGTTTTTCTTAACACCTTTGCCTAAGTTAGGGCTTCTCAGTATTTCCTTGGGCCTCTCCCTCCTGAAAGGTTGAAGGTGCTCAGTGACACATCGAATGCCTGCTGTACTCTTTTTTAAAAAGCTGAGGTCTTAACATTTAGGAATAGCTGAAAATTGACAGCTCTATTATCTGAAATACAAATTAGGTCAGTCCTTTTATCCACCTAGAAGCTGAAGTATATTAAAAATGTTGGTACATGAAACTCTATCCCACCCATATTAGTTTTTAAATATCTTTACCATTGGTTTAAGAAATGAATTGTGATATAAAGCACAGTTGTACTTTGCTCTTCAGTAGATGGGAAATTGAACATCTGTGGATTCCGACAGGTGCAGAAGGTACTGTATGTGCCTGCTCACGGATTCCAAGGAATACCATTGCTGTACGAATGGCAGTTTCAGTGAGGAAGGAAATCTAGATATTATAGGAAAATATTGTTATGCTTTCCAGGGAGCTCACATCATGAGATATTCTGGAACCCTAAGAATGACTGTGAGCCTCTTGGAGACATTCATGATGCCCTATCTCATAAGAAACAGTAGACAGTTTTTGGAATGAGATAACATAAAGGGTAGATTATACTGGTCCAACATTAGTCAAATGAGATTGACATTGATTTCAGATGAAATTCTTGGACCGATTGTAATCAACTTATTAGCAATTGAAAAACGGAGCAGAAACATGCAGCTTCAATAAGGTTTCACCAAGAGTAAGGCGTGGCAGACTAATTCAATTTTACTTTTAATAGGGTTAGTAGCTTAATAGATCAAGGAACAGTAGAGAGTACAGAAAGGGCTGGAGTTCAGCCAGGCATTTGACAAATTTGCTGATGCTTTCCTTGTTGACAAGAGAATTAGAACAAGCTGAACTTAGAAGCAATTCCTTTTCAAGGCTCTGGTGATGTATAAATAATATTTAAAATTAAAATAAGAATGATGACAGAGTTCCCTGTGTCATTACTGTTTGTATGTTTGGTATTTATGCTATCATCTTTAATTCTCAGAATCTACAAGTAGTGTGCATATTCTTTTACTTGGAAAACTGAAGCAAAGTAAATTCAAGGTCATGTGAACATAACTAGCAACATTCCAATTGAACTCAGAAAGCTTAACTTCAAACTCACATCCTTAAGTGAGTCACATACTTAGCCAGCACTATTAGGCATTTTAATTAATTATAATAGTGAAGACAGAAAGAGCACATTCGTCAGTTTCCATATAAGCTGTATCTGAAGCAATAGGAAACACTCTGGACAATGTACTTGATGTAAGAGTTACCCATTTAAGAGCCACGTGGATGGCTTAGGGAGTGATTGACAAACTCAGTTAGAGCCTTGAGATCTGCATGGTTGAAGGAGAGAAACAGCTTTAGAAGTTGTTCTCTGACACCACATGTATGCCAAGGTGCGAGCGCGCGCGCACACACACACACACATACATACACACACACACACCCAGGGATGACAGAGAAAGAGAGAGAGAGACAGAGAGAGACAGAGACAGAGAGAGACAGAGAGACAGAGACAGAAAGACAGACAGAGACTAAGTAAATAAATAAACAAATAAATGCAGGCATTATCACACAGATTAGTTTTCTGTAACTGTGTAACAGTGTGTTTTAAATCTGATGTTATGGGACTATAAGCAGAGTGGTTATGCCTACATATCTTCTAGAGGCCCTAGGAAAGAGTTTTTAATCAGTCTTTTCTAATATACACTGCCCATAGTCCTAATATCCTTACTCCTACCCATCTCCAAAGTCAGCTATGTGTATTTCTTAGTCTTTCCTTCATAGCTACATTGACCACTAATTCTCCTGTTTCTCTCTTCCATCTGTGGTTATTACATATTACATACTCCAGTAATCTAGAGTAGTGTGCACATTTAAAATCATTAAATTCATAATCATTTTTTGACATAGGATTTTCCTGTAGCCCCAGCTAGTCTGAAACTCACTATGTAGACTAGGCTGGCCTTGATCACCCAGAAATCTACCTGCCTCTGACTCCGAGTGCTGGGATTAAAGGTGTAGGCCACCACATCCAGTTTAAGATGTCTTTTAAATAAGGTTTGTGAGAGGACTCACCATTTCATTTGCTGTATAAGTGTATGTAATGTATTTATTTAAGCAGAGAAAATTATCATAACTTTTATGTTTAGGTTGTGAGTCTGAGCTTTAACGGCTAAGCCATCTCCCCAGTCCAACAATTATAATAAACTTACTAGAAGAAGAAAGAAAGATGAAAGAAAGAAAGAAAGGAAGGAAGGAAGGAGGGAAGGAAGGAAGGGAGGGAGGGAGGGAGGGAAGGAAGGAA
>NW_008355468.1:1143304-1144713 GCF_000622305.1 Nannospalax galili | reverse complement strand
CAATTGACAAAATGCATACTATGCATCTTCATAGATCAAGCATAGTGGAATTTACTGGTAGGTGCTGAACTATCATTCAGTCTCCTGCAGGGGGAGGATAAAGTAGTACCTGCCGGTGATAATGAACTCTAGCAGGCGCTACTTCCTAACGTGAGCTCTGCAAACTGCCTGATTAGGAGGTGGAGGGTGGTCTGTATTTGCTACTCGCTGGAGCTCTTCTTTCTTCATTTATGTTGTAATAAACGTTCTCTCGTTCTCTGTAGAGTGCTCTGAAGTTCAGATTTCTAGGTAACCCTTCATTCAGTTTTTCTTTGATAATTTTGGTGGAATCTCAGGAAAATATTTTTCCCAGTGCCATTTGGTGCTCTGCAGCAGTATTTTGGTACAGTTTCAATCTTTTACTTATTGTCATAAGAAGCATTTGAAGAGCGAAAGGTATAGTTCAGAGGTGCCAATCAAGCATGCACATGTGTGTGACGTTTTCAGTTCCTTCCAGCTGTCAGAGGCAATGGTGCACGCACTGAATATGCTTTTCCCTCATAAATGGGGTATGAATTCATTTGTATATAAATTAAACTTTGCTAAATTTATAGGTTTCACAAATTTTATCTCTTTTGATCTTTGTGTGAACTGTTAAAAATAAAAAGGATTTTGTGGAAACGGAGCCTCCTCTTCTTAGCCCAAGGTCACAGTGATGATTAAAAGTGAGCAAGGCCGAAGAGGGGCTAGCCGGGAGGGGAACTCAGCTGTGAACCTGGAATTTCTAATTATAAGTTCAGTGCTCTTTTCATTGTGCCACGCGACCTTTCCAACTAAAATGCCATAACTTTCCAACATGGTAATGAGCTTCGTGTGACTTAGAAGCAGAGACTCTACTGGGACGTCAGAAAGGACGAAGAGAAGATAGGAAAAGAATGAGGGTGGAAGGGGAGAAAGTTGAAAGGAGGGGGGAGGAAGGAAGGCGAGAGAGAGAAAGAGAGAGGGAGAGGGGAGGAGAGAGAGAGAGAGAGAGAGAGAGAGAGAGAGAGAGAGAGAGAGAGCAAGTGAAGATTGCAGTCAGTCCTAGAGAATGGGTTTGGTTTCTCTTTCTTCTGGAACTAATCAGTTTGGGATTAATCTGAAATGAACAGCTTCCATTCCCTCACGTTGAGATTGCAGGCTCCAGCTGCTTTGGAAAGCATACAGTGAAATTTTAGACTAAATATGACAAGAGAATGTAAATTAATTACACAAGTCATATATGATGTGAGCCATTTGTAAAGTTGACTACGAATGAGTTACACACACGAAATTCATTATCACTTAAGAAATGAGTCTGTTTGCTTCTACATAGGGAGGGGAAGAATTAACTGTGCAAAAAGCATCTCAGAAGCTAGAAATGTCCAAATTACCCTTCTCCACCGGCTTGA
>NW_008355468.1:1138035-1142315 GCF_000622305.1 Nannospalax galili | reverse complement strand
AACCATTACTATTCTTGTGCATTTTTATTTTTAAAAATTATTATTTTAATAACCACATGATTAGAAGAAGCATTTCATTACAGCATTACATATTCAATAATAATTTCCAGAGCAAAGATGCATCTCTTTCAGTATTGGCTGTAAATTTTTAGGTTCACAGTTGAATTAATACAGTTATACAATATTGAACTCAGTATAAACCCTGAAAGACATAAAATTGAATGAGTTTTTAACCTTTAAAAAAGATCTCCATTTCAAAATATACTGTTTCTTATAGAAAGTCTCATTGCTTTTGCTAATAACACTTAGCTGTTGGTGCATGCGTCTCTCATCTGTATGTATCTGATTATTACTAGTCATAATCGGTTGCACTTGGCTCCTTGGCACCTGCGTATGTCTATAAAGTCATCGGGTAGATTTCAATGGCAATGTTTATCACTTCTACTAATTAACATAAAGTAAATTTTTATGCTTCCTCCTCAAATATAACTCATTTTTAAAATTTGTTGATTTTTAAAAATGTGTATATCACACAGAACATCCCAAACCATCTTATTTATCTATACACCCACTTGACCTTTTATCAAAGAAAATTCTCCTTCCTGAATGCAGTAAGACGAGGGTTGTTTCAACCTCCATGTTTGCTTCGGCTTTCAGGTTACTTTCCCCATAAATTACTGCAGCTACAGTTAGAGAGATGATATACAAATACATATGCAAAATGAAAATTTCGCAGTAGTTATTTCTAATCCTACTTCCTATGACAAGATTCCACTTTTACTGTTAGTTCTCTTATCACCCATCTATTCTCCTTTGTTCCTTCTATCTTGCTTGTGAGCTTGCCTATTTTAATATATCACATATTTTCACAGCATATTATTTTTTGAGATTATGACATACTCAACTTGATGTTTTTACTGATGTTAAGGGAAGAGTTAGCTGGGCATAGACTGCCACATGCCTTTAATCCCAGCACTCCAGGGGTAGAGGCAGGTGGGATATTGGTGAGATTGAGGTCAGTCTAGTTTTCTGGACTACACAGGCCAGCTTGTCGTCCAGGGAGACCGTGTCTCAAAAAAACCAAACAAAACCAAACAAAACAAAAAACAAAAAGAGAAGATTCAATAATGGTTTTGTTTTTGTTATTTGTTTGCTTTGTTTTCATTGCTAGCTTTTGTCCTGTGCCCTTTATTCAGGTCTGTTAAATATTCCCTCATCATGTGCTTCCTACTTGTCCCCAGTGTATGAGGGGACAGATTGCCATTTTCGGTGAGAGGAACACAGATGAAAACTTTAGACAACAGTTAAAGTTATGTCACAGTCATTCCAAGAGAAAATGGCTAGGAACATTCTCTGATTTTGATATCCATTTATCTATATCATCTTATCTCTCTGATCTGTTGTTCCTTTAACCCTGAGAGTCCCTTAGGTCTTTAATGCCTACATTGGACTACAGTGTGCAGACTAAGCCTCTCAGGTTAAGTAAAAGTCAGGCCATGGGAGGTCGTCATAGGAAGAAAGGAACAGGTCATCACAGGAATGAAGGAAGTCCCCAAGCCTGCAACCCTGTGTCCTCCTACAGAGCTCTGGGATCGGGTGGGGGTCGGGAGGTATAGAGTAGTTGTAAAGAGTCTCACTACTACTCACAGAGTCATGTCCCTTAAATCAATCTGCATACATCTAATTTAATTCATGAGGCCTTTTTTGAACAAAATTGGGCATTATAGAATAATTTTGTCAATTGCTCTGATTATTAATAAGTATATTCTATTATTAAATTATACATATATTAAATTATAAGTATGTTTACTGAGGTTCTATTGGTTGAATTCAGCTATATTTGTTTCTAAAGAAACAAACACAAATGTTGTTTAGCATCATTTGTGTAAGAAGTTGATCAATACACTAGAGGAAGGAGAGGAATGTAACAATGAACTAGTGTTCTCTTACAGGATTTTATGGTCTAGCATAAAAAGTTGCAATAAAACCCCCTAAGAAACAAATAATAATACAAATCAGCATAAATGTGTATTTAATGTGTGTCAAGAGGCACATGGTAGACTCTTTAAGGAAAGAGAATATATTCAGCTCCAGCTTCATATGCATAAGTCAGGGTATTATTTTGCTGTCCATGGGGAACATCTGATTCTCTCTTCCTCCCCGTCTTTTCCTTCTTCTACTTCTGTTTCCCTCCCATCTCCTTCTACTCTCCCCTCCTCTCTATCTTTGTCTCTGTCTCTGTCTCTCTCTGTTCTGTTAAAGCTAGCAAGTTGGTCTGTTGATCAGTGGTATTGCACTTACCTAACTTGCATGAGGCCTTAGGTTAGGCTTACAGAACTGCATCAAGATAGCACCTGATGTTGTCAGAGTGAGGTACCAGTACTTTACACACACATGCTCATCTTTCTGTGCTAGTGAGTCATAGATAGTGACTATAAGATCCATGGTTAAGTGGACGTATCCCAAGCACAGTGAGAGCTAGTGAACCCTCTGTGTCTTCTCTGGCTCCACCCTCTGCCCAGCTGTCTGGTGCAGACGTCTTAGTAAAGAGGGAAGAGCCTTGTGAGAGTTTATTTAGAGTTCTTTTTAGTTTTTTGAGTTTTTTCTTCTGTGGTTCTCAGTATCCCCATTTGATTAGACATGAGGGCTGTCCTGGATGCCAGCTCTAATAGCTGTTGTTTTATAATACTATATTGAAAAAAACCACTGGGTCCATACATTTAGCACAATATCAACATGCAGGCCTTTTGTTAAAACCTTTAGAAACATTCTAATTTGTCACCATTAATGTCATTTAAAAGTTACTCATTGAATAACTACACTATAGTCTGTGAATACAGTAGAAGGGGGAAAACCACAAGATTATAAAGTATTTTCTCAACTGATGTTGGAAGCAATTTTATTGACTTTTAAACAAAAAAGATTATCTTTATAAGAATATGGTGAGTAAGATGAGAAGGTTAACCTGGTCTCTGTGTTTTCTCCTGCTCCTCTGAAGCTTGAGGTAGCTCTTGCAGCCTCCTGCCCAGATACAGTGGGAAGCCAATGCTGCACTTTAAATCCCCAGGAGCATTTCAAACCCTGGGTTCTATCTTGCCTGATGCTCATTGACAGTAATCTCTTTGTGATCATTTTCTATATTCATATATAGAATGGACAATAGAAAAAGCTCCTGCTTGGGTGCCAAAAGGCTTAATAATCTATATGTAAGTGTGAGTGAGTGTGAATGTGTGTGTGTGTGTGTGTGAGAGAGAGAGAGAGAGAGAGAGAGAGAGACAGAAACAGAGACAGAGACAGAGAAAGAAAAAGAGAGAATATGAGTATAAATCTTACACATTATAAAACTATACTTGGATTATAATTTTAGGAGATACTGAAAACAAACCCTATATTTTCTGTAAATCAGTTACTAAGAAGATTCTGATTACTAAAATAAGCTCATTTTTTTTACTAGCAAGAAAGTGAAATTCACAATTATGGAATACTAGGATACATAACATGCCATGAAGATTGTAAGTTCAGTCACTGCATGATACATACATAGCAATCAATTAAAGATCGCACACGCTGCATCTTTTTCAAAATGTATTCAGATGTCAATAGGAAGGAAAAACTTACAAATGTCTAAGACTTTTCCTACTGCTTTGATACTTTAGTGATCTTATCTTTAAGTAGGAAGTGTTACATGATGTGATGACTCAAGTCTCTAAGCCTCAAAGCCAGGTATGTGAGCCTGAGGGAGGGGGGAGGGGCAAGTGTACTGTGGGTTCCTGGACAAGGTGTGCTACTTTGTAAGAACTTGTGGCAAAAATGTCAAACAGGAAATCGTAAAATTTTAATAGAATAGTTTTATTATTTGAGAATTTTACACATGCACACAATGTATTTTGAACATACTCACCCCCACTTTGAAACTTCTTGTTAGCATCTTATAAATTCCTAAATAATTAACTCTCATTAAAGTCTGCTTAGATCTATGCATTAGTTTTTGGACGTGTCACCCACATGAGTGTGAATATTAGCTCAGGCCCTTCTTAGTATGAAGACAATATCAAAATATACTCACCCCCACTTTGAAACTTCTTGTTAGCATCTTATAAATTCCTAAATAATTAACTCTCATTAAAGTCTGCTTAGATCTATGCATTAGTTTTTGGACGTGTCACCCACATGAGTGTGAATATTAGCTCAGGCCCTTCTTAGTATGAAGACAATATCAAAATAAAAAGAGAATTTTGGTGATTCAAATATTTGCTATGTTGATTTTAACATTAAGGTTT